>NC_091436.1:133493469-133716384 GCF_964237555.1 Oryctolagus cuniculus
CACATCATTCTACATTTGTACTGGCAAAGTACATCCCCACATCCTTTTCAACATTTATTATATTTTATTTTTTATTATAGTCATTCTAGTAAGTATGAAATGGTATTTCTCCTTGTCGTGTTCTGTTTTTGTCTTCTATTTGCATTTTTTCTGATAATTTAAGATGATGCACATCTTTTCTTGTGCTTATTGGCCACCTGTATGTCTTCTTTAGAGAAACATCTATCCATTTCCTTTGCTCTTTTTTTTTTAAGATTTATTTATTTATTTGAAAGAGCTACACAGAGAGAGGAGATACAGAGAGGTCTTCCATCCGATGGTTCACTCCCCAGTTGGCTGCAATGGCCAGAGCTACGCCAATCGAAGCCAGGTGCCAGAAGCTTCCTCTAGGTTTCCCACGTGAGTGCAGGGGCCCAAGGACTTGGGCCATCTACTGCTGCTTTCCCAGGCCATAGCAGAGAGCTGGATTGGAAGTGGAGCAGCCAGGTCTCCAATAAGTGCCCATATGGGATGCCTGTGCTTCAGGTCACGGTGTTAACCCACTGTGCTACAGCGCTGGCCACTCCTTTGCTCTTTTAAAACTCAGTATGTCTGCCCTTTTTGTTGTTGAATTGTAGCTCTCTATGTTGATTGTCTTTTCACCCTGTTGATGGTGTCCTTTGATGCACAAAATATTTAATATTGATGAACTACAATTTACCTATTTTTTTTCCTTTTGTGACTTGAGTTTTTGGTGCTGTATTTAAGAAACTATTGTCAAGCTCAAGGTCCCCAGAATTTTTGATTTTTAGTTCTTTAATTTGGACCTTTGATCCATTTTAAGTTACTTTTTAAAAAAATGTTTATTTATGGCCGGCGCCATGGCTCAATAGGCTAATCCTCCGCCTTGTCGTGCTGGCACACCGGGTTCTAGTCCTGGTCGGGGCGCCGGATTCTGTCCCGGTTGCCCCTCTTCCGGTCCAGCTCTCTGCTGTGGCCCAGGAGTGCAGTGGAGGATGGCCCAAGTGCTTGGGCCCTGCACCCCATGGGAGACCAGGAGAAGCACCTGGCTCCTGCCTTCGGATCAGCGCAGTGCGCCGGCTGCAGCGGGCCGGCCGGGGCAGCCACTGGAGGGTGAACCAACGGCAAAGGAAGACCTTTCTCTCTGTCTCTCTCTCTCAGTGTCCACTCTGCCTGTCAAACAAACAAACAAACAAACAAAAAACCAATGTGGGTCCAATAACTTCATAATTTCCAAGTAGTGATGAATGTAAATAATGTTTCCAGATAAATGTAGCAATTGTGATAGGGTAGGGCAATATTAGTGATTGCTATCGGCAGCAAAGACAAGGTCTGCTGATGATATGGTGGTTTGTGATCAACATTCATAATTGAAGGACATGATAGATTTCAGTTTGAGGTTTTTGAGAATAAAGATATAAATCTTTCTATGGAAATGCACATAAACCTCCAAATCGTATCTGCAGACCCCTTGGAGATCCATAAACCTCAGGTTAAGAATCCTTTGCACCTGTGTGATGATAAGAACCCTGATTGCTCAAGTTGTGCTCACCCACATTCTGGATGTAGCAGTCCCTCACATCCCCCGGTTGATACACCATCCACAGTTGGCAGGCCCCTCATCCCTGAAACAATCTCCTTTGTCCATATCCTGCCCTTCCCAAGTTGGGTGGTCTTGCATGTCTCTCCCCAGCCCCGTGTCTCCATGTTCATTTCCTCTGCTCCAGAATGGGTCAAGAGACATATGTGTCAGAGCTTTTGGAGACCACATTGAGTTTGTCTCTACAAAACTTTACCTTTACTCTAAATAAGTATTACCAAAGAAATTCCAACCAAACTTTTCTCCATTTGCCCTAACCTTGCCATCTGAACACTCAAATCTGACCCATTCTACCCTGCTGTGCACTTTAATAGTAGTTCTTATTTTTCACTTCAAAAACACAGTTCTCTCCACTTATGAATTTTAACCAGAAAGGTAGCACAGCACAATGGTTGACAATTTTGAAACCAGGCTACTGGTCCTGAATTCTGATTCTGCTGCTTCCCAAGAATATCCCTAGGTAAGCTATCCAACCGTACTGTGCCTGAGTTTCCTCATCTGTGAGGCAGGCACAGCACTAGCACCTACCTCATAGGGTAACCGTGAGGATGTCAAGTGTACTTGTCAAGTATCTAAGAGATAGAAAGCGCTGGATAAATGGTATGTTGTTCGTGGGATTTTCTTTTTAGGAAATAAAATAATCTTTTATTTTCACCTCTTCCTTTTTGGCAGAAAACCTCTTATCTCTTTTCTTTTGCTTCCTCTTTATTAGCAAGTGAAAATACCCCTTTTCTTGTCAAAATCTGCCCCTGTGACTTCATACTAATTCTTATCTTCCTCACTTTTAAGATGCCTTAACTAAAATCCAAATTCTTGTCTAAATGCCTTATACCCAAAACTTGCAGGAGAATGGCAATGTGATATTTCTCTTTCTGGCCAATGGTCTTGCTCCCACTCCCAGGCAGAATTTAACAGCTATCAGTAGGAACTATGCAGGTAGTAGAATGGATAGAACACTGAACCGGGAATCAGAAGACCTGGTTTCTGGCCCCAGCTCTGCTCACACTTATCTACCCTTGATTATAATAGGGATAGTAATGCTTACAGTTATGAGAGTCCAATATGCTGGAAATTACGTATTTTCTGAGCACACATTTTAGCTCTTCATATACTGGAGTTATATTTGTTGTTCTAGTTAAAACTAGTTATCTAGCACAGGTCATAGGTGAAAAATCTTTAAATTCCTTACTTTCAGTTCATATAGATAACAAACAGCAATTTAAAACCAAGGGGGGGGGGGCTGGCACTGTGATGCAGCAAGGTTAAAGTCCCAGCCTGCAGCACTGACATCCCATATGGGGTCTCGTTTGAGTCCTGGCTGTTCCACTTCTGTCCAGCTCCCTGTTAATGTGCCTGGGAAAGCAGCAGAAGATGGCCCAAGTCCTTGGACCCTTAGACCCATGTGGGTGACCCGGGAGAAGCTCCTGGTTCCTGGCTTCAGATTGGCTCAGCTCTAGCCATTGCAGCCATTTGGAGAATGAACCAAAAGATTCTCTCTCTCTCTCTCTCTCTCTCTCTCTCTCTCTCTCTGCTTCTGCCTCTCTCTCTGTAACTCTGTCTTTAAAATAAATAAAACAAATCTTAAAAAAAAAAAAAAAACCAAATTGGGAGTCTGGCTTAGGATACCCATACCCCATATTGGGATGCCCAGGTTTGTGTCCTGACTCAGCTTCCAGTTCCAGCTTATTGCTAATGTGCACCCTAGGAGGCAGCACATGATGGCTCAGGTGGTTGAGTTCCCGCAACCCAAGTGTGTATTACTGGTTCCCACCTTCAGCCTGGCCTAATCCTTGCTGTTGCAGACATTTAGGGAGTAAACCAGCAAATGGGAAGTCTTCCCCCACCCCCACCTCTCAAATAAAATAAATTATAAACAAATAAAAACAAATTGGCTTCACTGGTTGGTTGGTATCTTTTTGTGCAGATGTGCCCGGTCCATTGCAGAATGTTTAGCAGTATCGCTGGCTTCTATCTAGTAGACGCTGATGATGAGAATCAAAAATGTCCCAGACATTGCCAGATATCTCCCCTGGAGGACACAGTTGCTTCTGGTAAAGACCCACTGGGTTTAAGGAAAATAAAACATTGTATAAAGGTATTTCTTTACATGGCTAACTCCTTAAGCACAGGACTCCAGATGGTTTATTTTCTATAAATTTCTACATATGACAAGTCAAAGTCAGAATTAATGTAGTGTGAGTATGATAACTGCCCCTGCCACCCATCAATATGATATCTCAAAAAACTGTGCTAATCAAGAGAAAGCAATAGCACACCATGTTTCTGCTGGAAAACTGGTAGATCTAATTATTTCTAATCATCCAGTCAAACAACAGAACTTACCATATGCTGATCATATCAGGGTTAGCTTTCCCATATGCGTAAGCACTGGTTCTCAACCAGAGGTGATTTTGTCCCCCAGGGAATATTTGGCAATGTCTTGGAGACATTTTTGGCTGTCACAACTGGGGGAGGTGGTGCTACTGAATTCTAGAGACCAGGATGCTACTAGATACCCAGCAATGCTCAGCCCCACAGCATAGGATTACCCAATCCGATATGTCAAAATATCAATAGTACGGATGAGAAATTCTGTATGGCAAGAAGAATGGTGCACTGCACCTTTCCTTGGCTATGCAGGCATTGTCCATGGAGAACCTAATCAAGTCTCTGCTCTTCTTTCTCACAGCTGCTCATGGCCCAGGTTCCTAAGATGCACGTTTACGATCTTTCCCTTCCTACAATGGATGTGTTTGTATCGATTCAAGGATTGGCTTCTTGGAGACTTACTTGCTGGCTTAAGTGTTGGCCTTGTGCAAGTTCCCCAAGGTAAGGCAGAGAAAGGCTTTCATCCGAATATGATGTACAAGATCTCCTCCACTTGCCCAGAGTAAACAAGCATTTGTGCTGGATGAACAGAACAAAATGTGAATTTCACTCACTTTGTTATTTCTTCTCTTACCTGCCAGATTTCTGACCTCTACAGGGTGGTTCTGAAAGACTTTGTTTGGAATTAGAACCCGTGAATGCTTCCCAGGACATTTGCAACACCTACTCTTGGTCTTTGTTTAACTGGTCATTTCATACTCACGATTATAACAAATCTCACTCTGCATAGGTTTTCCTTAGAAAGGTAAAGGGCAGATTTAATGGCATCTCTCCAGCAGGTGACACAGTAATCCAGGGCCTGCTCTCTGTGGTTCCAACTGGCAGTTTATAGGTAAGACAGCAAGATCACACAGAGAGGAGCTACCTGGGCTTTAGACCCTGTATCCTCCAAAGGGGAACCAGCTACTCTTGGAAATGGTCCTGCAATCGTTGCTTCCAGAGTTCCACGAGGGCCACGCCCCGTTAGAAGAGTCCCTGTGCTCAGAGGAGCCCAAGGCCAGGGCCTCCCACCAGATAGTCATCTTTCACTCACAACCCTCCTGTTCTAGATGGAATGTACTAATCAGGCTCATTTGTACCAGAAGCAAGTCTGCCTGGTAATGCAACTGAACATCCTACAGTTTTCAGTTTCCAGGGAAACAGAGCAGAAAGTTAACCGAAGATCATATTTGGCCACAGAGGAAGAGAAAGGGTTTGATTGTTCCTTTATTTGCACCGGTTCATAGTTCCCCAGCTAATTTTTAAACACCCCTGCTACTTCTGTCTTCCTGTGGCCTCTGGACAAGGTGGAGGCTGCTCCTTGTGCAAGTGTGCGCAGCAGCAAAACAATCCAGCTCCAGCACAGCACGGTTGACTGGGGAAAAGGCAAAGAGAGATGGCGTGAGTCAGATCTTGTTACTTTAACTAGGATACCCCAGAGGAGCAACTTAGGAGGGAAGAGGTTTGTTTCAGCTTACAGTTTGCAGGTTCACAGCCCAAGACTGGGTGACTCCCTTGGTCTGAAGTCTGGTAGAGGCGGGTGATGGCAGAGTGTGTGTGGATGGACAATAACCTGGCCAGGCAAGAAGCAATGAGACAGGTAGTGTGTTCTTCTATGTCCAAAGGTCTCTAGAAAGCCATCACAATTCAATCATGGGGCTCCACCCTAGCAATCTAATCCCATCCAATCACTTTGAAAAGCCCTCCACCTTCAGACACCATAATCAAAGCAAGCCATTACCCTAGGCCAGCAACCATCAGCATTAATTCATTAACCATTAACAAAAGACCTCAGGTTGTTTGTTTTAAGATTTATTTGAAAGGTAGAGTTACAGAGACAGAGACAGAGGTGGGGGTGGGGGTGGTGGGTGGACCTTCCATCCAATAGTTCATTCCCCAAATGGCCAAAATGGCCAGGAATGGGCTAGGCTGAAGCTAGGAGTCAGGAGCTTTGTCCGGGTCTCCCATGTGGGAGCAGGGGCCCAAGCACTTGGACCATCTTCTGCTGTTTTCCTATGCACATTAACAGGGAGCTGGATCAGAAGTAGAGCAGCCAGGACTCAAACTGGCGCTCATTCAGTAGTTTAACCTGCTGTGCCACAACACCAGCCCTAACCTCAGGGTTTAAATGTTTCCATGAGTTTGGGAAGCCAAATCCAATTCAACATAACAAAATTTAAATATTTATTTATGTATAAGTATCATAGACTAAAAATGACTTCCTTTTGGTGTATTTTTCCTAAATTTTAACACAGGTATAGATTTGTGAAATCACCACCACAGATGGACACAAAATGGTTTCATCATCCAACAAAAACTCTTGTGCTATCCTCTTAATAGACTCATCACAGAGCAAAAGTTTGTTTTGTTTTGTTTCATTTTTAATTTTAATGAAGCCTAGTTATTAGTGTCATTTACTTTACTCATTCTGGGGTAGAATTCCATCATGCTTTTAAAGTTATTCGTTCATTCATTTGAAAAGCAGAGTGACAGAGAGGAATTGACAGATACAGAGGGATCTTCATCTGCTGGCTCATTCCCCCAGTGGCAACAACAGCCAGGGCTGGGCCAGGCCAAAGCCAGGAGCCAGGAACTCCATCCACGTCTGTCACGTAGGTAGCAGGGACCCATCCTTAGTTGCACTCCCAGGTGCATTAGTAGGAAGCTGGGTCAGAAGCAGAGTAACTGGGACTCCAGCTGGCACTCAGGTATGGGATGTCACTGTGGCAAGTGCACCACAATGCCAGCCCCTTTCACCGTTGTTTTACTTTGCATTTCTCTAATGGTTAATGAAGTTAGCATCTTTTTGTGCATTTATGTGCTATCCTCATATTCTTGCCAGTGAAGTGTCTGTTCAAGTCCTTTACCTATTTTTCCTTTGGAATTTTTGTTTCCTTATTGTTGATTTTTGAGAATTCTTTATCTATTCTGAATAAAATTCCTTTGTCACATATCTGCAGGTATTTTCAGTCTGTAGCTTGCCTTTTCTTATCTCTTTTTAAAAGATTTATTTATTTACTTATTTTTATTTCAAATGTAAAATGAAAGAGAGAGAGAGCTTCCATCTGTTGGTTCAGTCTCCAAATGCCCTTAATAATTGGGGCGCTGGGTCAGGCTGAAACCAGGAGCCAAGAACTCCATCTGGGTCCCAGCATGGAGATAGGAACCCAAGTACCTGGGCAGCATCTGTTGCCTCCCAGGCACATTATCAGGAAGCTCCATCAGAAGCAAAGGCCACTCAATCCCAGCACTGATATGGGATGGAGGTAACCCAAGTGGCAGCTTAACCCACTGTGCCAAAGCATTTGCCCCACCCCCTTTTTTTTTTTTTTGACAGGTAGAGTTATAGATAGTGAGAGAGAGACAGACAGAGAGAAAGGTCTTCCTTCCATTGGTTTACTCCCCGAATGGCCGCTACAGCCGGCACTGTGCCGATCCGAAGCCAGGAGCCAGGTACTTCTTCCTAGTCTCCCATGTGGGTGCAGGGCCCAAGCACTTGGGCCATCCTCCACTGCCCTCCTGGGCCACAGCAGAGAGCTGGCCTGGAAGAAGAGAAACCGGGACTAGAACCCGGTGCCCATATGGGATGCCAGCGCCACAGGCATAGGGTTAACCAAGTGAGCCACGGCACCGGCCCCATGCCCCATCTTTTCACTCTCTTGACAGTGTTATTGGCGGGACAAAAGATTTTTACTTTTATAAAACCCAATTTATCAATTATTTTTTCTTTCATGCATTGCTCTTTAGCTATCATATCTAAGAACCCTTTGCTGAGAAAGAGAGAGAAAAAATAACCCTTCCCCTAAGTACCAGTCACAAAGATTGTCTTCTGTGCATTCTTCTAAGCATCTCATAATTTTATGCTTTTCATTTAGATTTACTGTCCATTTTTAGTTAATATTTAGAAAAGGTATGAAGTTTAGGTGAAGGTTTTTCACTCAGGTAAAGTGTGAAGTTACTGCTAGATTTTTTTTGTTGGATTTTCAAACACCATTTTTTATAGAAAGCTTTAATTTAATAAATATAAATTTCATAAGTACAATTTTTGGATTATAGTGGTTCTTCCCCCCATACCCGCCCTCCCACTCCCAAACCATCCCACCTCCTACTCCCTCTTCCATCCCATTCTTCATTAAGATTCATTTTTAATTATCATTATATACAGAAGATTAACTCTATACTAAGTAAAGATTTCAACAGTTTGCACCCACACAAACACACAAACTACAAAGTACTGTTTTAAGACTAGTTTTACTGTTAATTCTCATAGTACAACACATTAAGGACAGAGATCCTACATGGGGAGTAAGTGCACAGTGACTTCTGTTGTTGATTTAACAATTGACACTCTTATTTATGACGTCAGTTATCACCCGAGGCTCTTGTCATGAGCTGCCAAGGCTATGGAAGCCTCTTGAGTCCACAAACTCCGACATTATTTAGACAAAGCCATAATCAAAGTGGAAGTTCTCTCCTCCCTTCAGAGAAAGGTACCTCCTTCTTTGATGGCCTCTTCTTCCCACCGGGTCTCACTCACAGAGATCTTTCATGTAGGTCATTTTTTGCCACAGTATCTTGGCTTTCCATGCCTGAAATGCTCTCATGGGCTTTTTAGCCAGATCTGAAAGCCTTAAGGGCTGATTCTGAGGCCAGAGTGCTGTCAAATGCCATTTTTAAAGACTATTCTTCATTTAATTTTTTTCCACCTTTGTCAAAGATAAAACAACTGTATTTCTTGTGATCTACCTATGAACTCCATTTAGTCTGTTCCATTGATTTATGTGTCTGTCCCTTTGTCAATACCACATGTCTTGATTATTATATCTTTTTAAAAAAGATTTATTTATTTATTTGAAAGGCAGAGATATATAGAGAGAAGGAGGGAGGGAGGGAGGGAGAGAGAGAGAGAGAGAAGAGGAGGGAGAGGAGAGAGAGAGAGAGAGAGATTTTCCATCTGCCAATTTACTCCCCAAATGGGCACAATGGCTGGGGCTGGGCCAGGCCAAAGCCAGGAGCCATGAGGTCTTCTGGGTCTCCCATGTGGGTGCAGGGGCCCAAGAAATTTTGCCACCTTCTGCTGCTTTCCCAGGTGCATTATCAGAGAACTGGAATGGAAATGGAGCAGCTGGGACTCGAACCAGCCCCAAGATGGTATGCAAAGATGGAGGTTTAACCTTCTACACCACAGTGCTGGACCTGCTAATTTGAGCTTATTTTATTCTGTGTTCTGCAATCTGCAGAGCCTTGCTTAGGGAAAAACATAGGGGGGAAATTATAAAGAGTCCCTTTTAAAAAATATTTTTATTTATTTATTTGAGAGGCAGAGTTACAGACAAAGAGAGGGAGAGACAGAGAGAAAGGTCTTCCATCTGCTGGTTCACTCCCTGAATGGCTGCAATGACTGGAGCTGGGCCAATCCAAAGCCAGGAGCCAGGAGCCTCTTCTAGGTCTTCCATAGCAATGCAGGGGCCCCAGGATTTGGGCCATCTTCTGCTGCTTTCCCAGGCTGTAGCAGAGCTGGATCAGAAGAGAAGCAGGCCGGCGCCACGGCTCAATAGGCTAATCCTCCACCTAGCGGCGCCGGCACACCGGGTTCTAGTCCCGGTTGGGGCGCCGGATTCTTTCCCAGTTGCCCCTCTTCCAGGTCAGCTCTCTGCTGTGGCCCGGGAGTGCAGTGGAGGATGGCCCAAGTCCTTGGGCCCTGCACCCCATGGAAGATCAGGAGAAGCACCTGGCTCCTGGCTTCGGATCAGCGCGGTGCGCTGGCCACAGCGCGCCAGCCGTGGCAGCCATTGGAGGGTGAACCAACGGCAAAAGGAAGACCTTTCTCTCTCTCTCTCTCTCTCACTGTCCACTCTGCCTGTCCAAAAAAAAAAAAAAAAAAAAGAGAAGCAGCCAGGACTCGAACGGGCACCCACTGGCAGAGATTTAACCCACTACACCACAGCACCGGCCCCCTGTAAAGAGTCTTAAGAAGACATATCTACTAATGTGAATGCTGTATTTGAGTCCTGATTAAAATCCTCAGTTTGTAAAATAAAGCACAGCCTCTAATAGCAAATAATATTTTTATAAAACTCACCACCCAAGCCAGCATACTTCTGGCCTAAGGTTTCTCATGAGGTTGCAGTGAAGCTGCCAGTCATCTCAGGGCTCTGCTGAAGCCGGAGGGTAGGCTTCAGGCTCACACTTGTGGCTCCTGGCAGATCTGAGGAGATCCATTTCCCAGCTGTCTGCTGCCAGGCCCGTGCTCCTCCCTGTGTGAGACCGTGGGCTGCTTTGGTGTTTTCACAACAAGGCAGGTGGCAGGACCAACTACATGTGCAAGGTCCAATGCAAAATAACTGTGCAGGGCCACTAGTTTAAAAATTACTCAGAATTCCATGTGAGTGGTGGCAAAGCATTAAAACAAAGGCAGGGCCCTTTCAGGCCCAGGACTCTCTTGGCTGCACAGATCACACACCTTTGAAGCCAACTTTGGCAGCTGGTGACCTGAATGAGAGATAGTCAGAGAGCAACCATGGTGGCAACCACTGTCTCTTTTGCAACCTAGCCTCCGGCGTGACATCCTATCATTTTTGTGGTGGTATGTTCATTAGAAACAAGTGACTGCATCCATCCCACATGTAAAGGAGAGGAAATCACACAAGAGCATGAACACCAATTGGCCATTGTGGACCACCTTAGAGTCCCTGTACCACAACAATCACTTCTGATATCAGCAGGCAATTTGAACATTGAGAGGGTGGTGAGGGTATTGTAGATTTTTTTATTTTTTGACAGGCAGAGTTAAACAGTGTGAGAGAGAGAGAGAGAGAGAGAGAGAGAGAGAGAGAGAGAGAGAAAGAGAGAGAGAGAGAGACAGGGAGAGAAAGGTCTTCCTTCTGTTAGTTCACCCCCCAAATGGCCGCTACGGCCAGTGCGATGCACTGATATGAAGCCAGGAGCCAGGTGCTTCTCCTGGTCTCCCATGCGGGTGCAGGGCCCAAGCACTTGGGCCTTCCCGAGCCACAGCAGAGAGCTGGACCGGAAGAGGAGCAACCGGGACAGAATCCGGCACCCCAACCGGGACTAGAAGCTGGAGTACTGGCGCTGCAGGTGGAGGGTTAGCCTAGTGAGCCGTGGTGCCGGCCTGTAGTTAAATTTTAAGTGTCATCTTTCAGCAGTACATTCAGAAATATCTGCAGATGAAATATTTAACGTCTTAGATTTGCCTCATAATAACACAGTTGGAGACACAGATGAAGCAAAATTGGCCATGGCTGACCACTTTGGTCGTGTGTGATGGACACACAGACTTCACTATACTGTTGGTCCTCTGTGTCCTTGTTCTCCACATGCGTGGATTCAGCAAATGATGGTTCAAAAATATTCAGAAAACAAATTGCATCTGTAATAAACATGTAAAGGCTTTTTTTTTGGTCATTATTCTCTAGACATTACAATATAACAACTATTTGCATAACATTTATATTGTACTCGTGTTAAGTATTTTAAGTGCTCTAGAGATTATTTAAAGTATACAAGAGGATTGTATAAATTATATGCAAACACTACCCCATTGTCTATATGGGACTTATGCATCCTCAGACTTTTGGTACCCATGGGGGTCCTGGATCCAATCCCCTACAGATACAGAGTGATAACTCTAACTCTATTTTTGTGTATGCTTGAAATTTTCCATTAAAAAAAAGATAAAGCTTTGTCTGGCTTGCTGGACTCATCACTGAATTTAGAAGATTATATTGGTTTGATGTAAGTCCAGGAAAAGTCATTAGGGCAGGAGGTATGGGCTTGAAACGTCAAAAAAGATGACACCACACATGTTAATGCATCAGCTTCTACATTTCCAAGTTCTCATGGTGTTTCTAAGAAAAGAAAGTGTTGAAGAGGGAAGTGGGGAGAGAGGTTGGAGCGCTCGGCCTTCGGCAGAGAAGCAGCACACGCCAACTTCAGGTCAGCTCCGCTGGTGCAGTCCTTGCCTTGCTCTCCGGCTTGATCTTTAGCCCTGCAGGCTTTCCTGGGCTTCTGGAACTGAACTGTGATGGGGGCAGAGCTGCCTCTGAGCTGCTGAAATTGGGAGCTCGCAGCGAAAGCGTTGAGGTGTAAAAGCATGTGGCGAAACAGGGAAGCCAGGCATCCAAGGAGATGCTGAAAGGCGCTAAGGGCTACGTGTCCAGGGCTGTATCACCACACTCGGCCACACCCATGAGTCATTTTTATTTTAAAGATTCTTTACAGCTTTAATTTAAACTGACTTTTAAAAGCCAAGCTGCCTTTGCTTACTTAAATTATCTTGCTTTTCAGGCCTGACATTTACTTTGCTGGCGAGGCAACTGATTCCCCCTCTCAATATCGCTTATGCAGCTTTCTGTTCTTCAGTAATTTATGTAATCTTTGGATCATGTCATCAAATGTCCATCGGTGAGTTACGCCCTGAAACCACAGGAAGTGGACGGAGCTTCCACCTCAACAATTTACTTAGTGCTAAGGAACCCAGTTTAGCACTATCTTTTAGACAAAAGAAAGGGGGCAGAAGATGAAAATTGTATTCATATGGTTCGTGTTAGATTACAGAAATAAATACTTCTCCACCACCAGAAAACCAGGGCAGCAAGATGTTCCCCAAAGGACTTGAAGGACAGAGGCACTTTCCTTGGTGAAACCATTACACATTGGAATCTGACTGCCCTCCATGCCGAAGATTCAGAAATGATTTTGTCAATAGTGCTTAGATTGAGTCCATCTTTCAGCCGGACCTCTAGTAATCAACTCCATGGGGCCAATTTATAAGACAGCCTTTTAGTAATCCACTAGACTCAGGTCCACAGGATTAGCACATTCCTCCCCTGAGTCAAAATTCCATCCACTAATTTGTAATTAGAAATGACTTGCAGGGACTGGAATCGTTAAAGATCCTATAATCTACACATTTACTTCACATAGGTGAACTTGCAAAGAAATCAAATCACAAAGTGTCCCAACAGGTATTGAAACATGACAATAGGTCTGCTCTGATTTCATCATCATTTAAAAAAAATCATCTATTATTTTTCACTTTATGTTTCTGTGTGGGAGCAAACTGTTGAAATCCATACTTAATGTATACTAAGCTGATCTTCTGTATATTAAGATAATCGAAAATGAATCTTGATGTGAATGGAAGGGGAGAGGGAGTGGGAAAGGGGAGGGTTGTGGGTGGGAGGGACGGTATCGGGGGGAAGCCATTGTAATCCATAAGTCGTACTTTGGAAAATTATATGCATTAAATAAAAGTTTAAAAAAAAAAAAAAGAAAGGGTGTTGCAAACATTTTACTCAGTGGGGTGTGTTTTCCTGGGCTTTCCCACTGAACAACCGACCAGGCAACCGAATTGACCATTCTGATTGACACACTTCGCCAGATATGCCAGCGTGCATCCAGTTTGGTTTACCATCCCATCCTTCCAGGCTGGAGTGCTGCTCTGCCCTTTTCTTTTTTTAACATTAGAACACCAGGAGAACAATTTTCTCTCCATATTTCCAAGTCCTTGTGACACCTCAAAAATCATTTCCAAATGTCATTATTAAGGGTAGTTAGAAATTATTTCTTCCAGGTAACTTTAAAGGTAGGATTTGCCTTTGCTCCCATATATTGTTATGTGTATGTCACTATGAGGATTGGGTTGGATAATATATATTTTAATATTTATTTTATTTCTGTGAAGGGCAGAGTTGGGGTGAGGGGATAGAGAGAGCTCGATCTTCCATTGGCTGGTTCACCCCCCAAATGCCTGCAACTGTCAGGACTGGGCCAGGCTGAAGCCAGGTGCTCCATCTGGGTCTCCCGCATGGGTTGTAGGGACCCAAGCAGGGAGCTGAATCCGAAATAGAGCAGCCAAGACTGGAACTGGTGCTCATATGGGATGCTGGCATCACAGGCTGAGGCTTAACCCTCTGTGCCACAAAACCAGCCCTGGGGTAGAATAATGTTTGAAATGGATTTAGCTCAGTGTCATCCTGCACAAAGTAAATCCTTAACAAGTGTTGGTTATTTTCTTCCTATTATTATTGATTAGTTTTATTTCTGATTCTTTCACTACCATCTCACTCTTACCCTCCTTTGAGAGCAGGCACAGTGGCTGAGCCTGATACACATTTGCAGCCAATGTTCACTCTCCAGTTGGCCACAATGGCTGGAGCTGAACCAATCCTAAGCCAAGAGCCAAGAGCTTCTTCCAGGTCTCCCATGTGGGTGCAGGGACCCAAAGACTTGGGCCATCCTCTACTGCTTTCCCAGGCCATAGCAGAGAACTGGATTGGAAATGGAGCAGCTGAGATTCAAACCAGTGACCATATAGGATGCTGGTGCCACAGGCGGTGCCTTTACCCGCTACGCCACAGCACCAGCCCCTCAATTTCTTTTTAAATCCACTCCATCTGCCCATAATGAAAAGAGACTGCGTATCTGTACCAGCAACTTCTGAATTCAGTAAGTTGATCCCAGTATGTAGAGCCACAGTGCTCTGCTCTGCTCTTACTTCTGAATGGCTGGTTTCAAATAAAATTTCTTCAGATCAAGGACAGTACAAAATCAGACCATGCCTTGCTTCTGTCAACATGTGCTGGTTCACCTGGACTTGAAACCTCACCTTCTGTCTCCTCCCATAGGTTCCTTTTACCTCGTGAGTGCTCTGATGATCAACGTCCTGAAAGAGAGCCCATTCAACGATGGCCACCTGATCATCGGAAGTTTCATCAAAGATGACTTTTCTGCCCCGTCTTTCTTCATAGGCTATAACAAATCCCTGAGCATGGTGGCAGCCACAACCTTTCTGACTGGGATTATCCAGGTAGGATCTGAGTCTGTGAGCCTCTGCAAAAGAACTAAAAGCAGAGGCTGTACTTGGACCCCTTCCTTTAATTGCTCCTGTGATCCCTTGTGATATTTCTGGACCTTCAGTGATTTATTTTTGGAAAACTTGTAGGATGTGTGGATAATCTTTCTCCTCTGTGACAAAACCTCCCTTTTCTCAGAAACACTGCATCTGTGATTGAGGATCCTCTTTAGGCCCTTTTTCTCTGAGACAAAGAAGGGCTCTAAGGGACTGGGGCCCAGAGTTCTTCTGATTTTACCTTTTGAAAAATTACATTAGGGCAGGCATTGTGGCACAGCAGGTTAAGTTGCTACATGAAATGCCTGTGGGGCCGGCACTGAGGCATAGCAGGTAGAACTGCCACCTGCAGTGCTGGCATCCCATATGGGCACGAGTTTCAGTCCTGGCTGCTCCACTTCTGATCCAGCTCTCTGCTATGGCCTGGGAAAGCAGTAGAAGATGTCCCAAGTCCTTGGGCCCCTGCACTCACGTGGGAGACCCGGAAGAAGCTCCTGGCTCCTGGCTTCAGATCAGCGCAACTCTGGCCATTGCAGCCATCTGGGGAGTGAACCAGAGGATGGAAGACCCCTCTCTCTCTCTCTGCCTTTCCTCTCTCTGTGTAACTCTGACTTTCAAATAAATAAATAAATCTTAAAAAAGAAAAGAAAAGAAATGCCTGTATCTCATGTCCTGGGATCACACCCTGCTTCCAGCTCTACTTCCAATCTAGCTTCCTGCTAATGTGCCTAGAAGGCAGCAGATGATGGTTCAGGTACTGAGTCCCTGCCACCCAAATGAGAGCCCCAGACTGAGTCCCTGATTCCTGGCTTCAACCCGGCCTAACCCCAGCTATTACAATCATCTGGAAAGTGAACCAGCACATCTCTCTCGCTCACTCGCTCTCGCTCTACTTTTCAAATAAAAGGAAATAAACTTTTTTAAATTTATTTGACATATAGAGTTAGACAGTGAGAGAGAGACAGAGAAAGGTCTTCCTTCCATTGGTTCACTCTCCAAATGGCTGCTGCGGCCAGTGCTGCGCTGATCTGAAGCCAGGAACCAGGTGCTTCTCCTGGTCTCCCATGCAGGTGCAGGGCCCAAGCACTTGGGCCATCCTCCACTGCCCTCCCGGGTCACAACAGAGAGCTGGACTGGAAGAGGAGTAACTGGGACTAGAACCGGTGCCCATATGGGATACCGGCACTGCAGACGGTGGTTTTACCCGCTAAGCCACACCGCCAGCCCCAAGGTTTATTTATTTATTTGAGAGGCAGAGCTACAAACAGAGGTAGAGACAGAGAGAGAGAGAGAGATCCTCCATCTGCTAGTTCACTCTCCAAATGTCTGCAACGGCAAGAGCTGGGCTGATTTGGAGCCAGGAGCCAGGAGCTTCTTCCGGCTCTCCCACATAGGTGGTGCAGGGGCCCAAATATTTGGGCCATCTTCCACTGCTTTACCAGGCCATTAGTAGGGAGCTGGATCTGAAGTGGAGCAGCCAGGACTTGAACCAGCATCTATATAGGATGCCAGCATTAAAGGCGGATGCTTAACCTACTGTGCTGCAGCACCCTCCATTCATACCCCATTTGACCACCTTTTGTTAGATAAGGTTTTTTTTTCCCCAAAGATAGATAGATAGATAGATAGATAGATTTATTTATTTATTTAAAAGTCAGAATGACAGGGGCTGGTGTTGTAGCATAGCAGATAAAGTTTCTGGTTGCGACATTGGCATCCCATATGGGTGCCAATGCATGTCTCAGCTGCTCCACTTCAGATCCAGCTACTTGCTAATAGCCTGGCGAAAAAGCAGAAGAAGATGGCTTAAGTCCTAGGGCCCATGCCACCCACATGGGATGCCTAGAGGGAGCTCCTGTCTCCTGGCTTCAGCATGGCCCAGCCCTGGCTATTACAGATATCTGGGGAGTGAATCAGCAGATGGATAAGCTCTCTTTCTGTCTCCCTCACTGCACTCTGTAACTCTTTCAAATAAATAAATAAATCATTAAAAAAGAAGAAGAAGAAGAATGACAGAGGCAAGAGGAAAGAGAAATAAAGATACCTTCCATCTGCTGATTCATTCCTCATATGGCCATAACCACCAGGGTTGGGCCAGACCAAAACCAGGTCCCAGGAACTCCATCTGGGTCTCCCACGTGAGTGGCATGGAGTCTGGTATGTGGTTTCCAGGGGCATTAACAGAGGGCTGGATCAGAATCGGAGGAGCAGGAACTCAGGCCAGCATCATGATATGGGACTTGGCATCCCAAGTGGTAGCTTAACCCGCTGCACCAAAAATTCCCACCCCTTAGTAGGTAAGGACTTAGTGGAAGCCTATAAAGACAGGCTATCATAAGCAGGCAGATTCCAGCTCCAAGGCTTGTGAGCTGTATGAACTTTAGTAAATTATTTTACTTTTGTGGGCCTCAGTTTCCTCTTGTGTAAAGTGAGAATAATCTTTGTTTTTTAGGAATCTTATGAGGATTAAGTGAGAAAATGCACATAAAACATTCAGCCCAGAGCCTGTCACATAGTAAGCATCAATAAATTATAATTACTTGATGCAGAGAAATGAATTTAGTACTTTAACAAAGACCAAATGTCTTTGTCCTTTCTTTCAGGAAAGGAAGACATAGTTTCTGTAGTTAGAAAGTTCAGTCTTATTGGAGACCAAATGCAAACAATATGCCAGCAGCCTATTAATTATCTAAGTGGCCTTGGACACGTTCTCTCCTCTCCATTAGGCCTTGGCTTGTTTTATTTTTAATCTAAAGAAGGAGGTGATATCTAGTTCCAGGAACACACTAAATGGATGTACTTTTCTCTATTCCTGCTAAACACAACTGAAAGCCTCGGGTAGGGGCTGGCACTGTGGTGCACCAGGTTAAAGCCCCAGCAGCGCTGGTATCCCATATGGGTGCCAGTTTGAGGCCTGGCTGCTCCGCTTACAATCCAGCTCTCTGCTCTGGCCTGGGAAAGCAGTGGAAGATGGCTCAACTCCTTGGGCCCCTCCACCCACATGGGAGACCCATAAGAAGCTCCTGGCTTCTGATCAGCTCAGCTCTGGCTGTTGTGGTTATTTGGGGAGTGAACCAGTGGAATGGAAGATATCTCTCTCTCTCTCTCTCTCTCTCTGGCTCTACCTCTCTCTGTAACTCTTTCAAATAAATAAAAATAAATCTTTTTTAAAAAAAGAAAACCTTGGGTATTATCCATTAAACAAACACAAGAAGGCTCTGCAAATGGACAGAAGATGCCAGATTGGCTCAGGACCTCAAGATTCAGGAAACAGCATGATGGTGATTTCTCTGGGCTTTCTCTTTGCTTCACATATCTTCAATTCAAGAGTTGAAGAAGCCAGAAGCCCAGAATGTCTACAACCATAGCTTTTGTGTGAAAAGACTGAACAGAAGTCTACTTTTACAGACATAGTATCAGGAAGAGCTAGCAAGAGTTAAAACTTTTATTTATTTATTTATTTATTTATTTTTGACAGGCAGAGTTAGACGGTGAGAGAGAGAGACAGAGAGAAAGGTCTTCCTTCCATTGGTTCACCCCCCGCAAGGCTATTATGGCTAGTGTACTGCGCTGATCCAAAGCCAGGAGCCGGGTGCTTCTCCTGGTCTCCCATGTCGGTGCAGGGCCCAAGCACTTGGGCCATCCTCCACTGTCCTCCCAGGCCACAGCAGAGAGCTGGACTGGAAGAGGAACAACTGAGACTAGAACCCGGTGCCCATATGGGATGCCTGCGCCGCAGGTGGAGGATTAACCAAGTGAGCCACAGTGCCGGCCCAAGAGTTAAAATTTTTGGAGAACAATTATGCTACTCCAGCCAAACAACAAGAACAAAAGAAAACTGTTGTCACACACACCACCAGACACAGCAAAGGCTCAGTGAGGAGCCTATATTCTGCCCTCACCAGATTGTAATGAGGTGCCCAACCCCAAGCTGGGTGGTGTGTGCCGAAGCCAAATAGAGAGTCCCCAGGCCTTCACCCCACTGCACAGCAATGAGACTCCCCTCCTAATCCTTGCTGGGAAGCAGCACAGAATACATGGAGAATGAGGTCTTTCACCACCACACAGCAGGAGTGAGGCCAGCCCCTCTGTTGTGGTGTCCCTGGAGACAGGTGGGAAGAAATAAAGACAGCTTGCCTCTCCCAGCCTGGGTGATAGTAGTGGAGGCCTGGTGTGGAACCAGAACTCTCACTCTCGTACAGCAGTAATGAAGAATCCTGTATCAGTCCATTTTTCATTACTATAATGAAACACCTGAAGCAGGCTAAGTTTGTAAAGAAAAGAAGCTTCTTGGGGTCGGCGCTGTGGTGCAGCAGGATAAGTTGCTGTCTGCAGCACCAGCATGCGATATGATTGCCAGCCAGTTCGAGTCCTGGTTGCTTCACTTTTGATCCAGCTCTCTGCTAATGCTCCTGGGAAAGCAGTGGAAGATGGCCCAAGGGCTTGAGACCCTGCACTCATGTGGGAGACCTGGAGGAAGCTCCTGGCTCCTGGCTTCAGCCTGGCCCAGTCCATTGCAGCCATCTAGGGGAGTGAACCAGCAGACAGATGTCTCTATTCTCTCTGTCTTGCTCTCTCGCTGTAACTTGGATTTCCATATAAATAAATAAATTTGTAAAAAAAAAAAAGAGAGAGAGAGAGAGAGAGAGAGAGAGAGAGAGAGAGAGAGAGAAAGAAGCCTCCTTAGCCCACAGTTCTAGAGGACCAAGGGGAATGGCGCCTGCTTTCACTCAGGTTTGGTAAGGGCATTCTTGGTTGTATCACCAACATGGCAAGAGTGTGTGTATGTGTGTGTGTGTTTGTGTGTGTGAGGAAGAAATCTCATCTTGAAAGAGGAAGCCAGAGAAAGATGGAGGTCCCACAGTCCCTTCTGAGGACACACTCCCAGTGATTCAAGTATCTCCAGCTAGGCCTCCCTCAACTGTTTTTTTTGTTTTTTTGTTTTTTTTTTTAAGATTTATTTGCAAGTCAGAGCCACACACAGAGAGAAGGAGAGGTGGTCAGGGACGGGGAGAGACATCTTCCATCCACTGGTTCACTCCCCAGTTGGCTACAATGGCCAGAGCTGTGCTGATCTGAAGCCAGAAACTAGGAGCTTCCTCCGGGTTTTCCCACATGGATGCAGGGGTCCAGGGACTTGGGCCATCTTCTACTGCTTTCCAGGCCAAAGCAGAGAGCTGGATTGGAAGTGGAGCAGCCAGGACTCGAACCGGTGCCCACATGGGATGCCGGCACTGCAGGCGGTGGCTTTACCTACTATGCCGCAGTGCTGGCCCTGGCCTCAACTCTTAATAATTCTCTCTCTTCTCAACATCACCACCCTGAGGATCAAGCTTTCAACACATGGGGGACAAACCTCATCCAGACTGTACCAAGTCCCTACTGTTTCAGGTGTTAAGGAAGCCAAAGAGGGAGGCTGGGCTGCTACCTTTACCCAGCAACATTCTCCTCTCTTCCTTCCAGACCTTTGTCAAAAATAAGATAAATAAAGCGAAAAGTTTAAGTAAGAACTTGAGTTGCAAAACATGGTACTCGAAATGTCAAGGCTTCAGTAAAGTCATTTGTCATACCAAAGGCCAAGAAAATTTCAACTTAAATGCAAAAAGACAGTGACAAATGCCAATAATAATATTAACAGAGATGTTAGAATTACCTGGAAAATATTTTAAAAGCAGCCATCCTAAAAATAGTATGAACATGATTGAAACAAATGAAAAACTAGAAACTTTCAGCAAACAAACAGAAGATAAAAAGAACTGAATAAAAATTTTAGAACTGAAAAATACAATAACTGAAATTAAAAATTCAAAGTATGGGATTAGTGGCAGAATGGAGGGAACAGAGGAAAAAAATCAATGAACTTGAAGAAAAATAATAAAAATAAATAATAATAAAAATTACTCACTCTGAACAACAGTGAGAAAATAAAATGGAAAAAAAATGGAACCTCAGAGCCCAGTGACGAAACATCTTTTTTCTTTTTTTTAAAGGAATTTATTTACTGGGGCTGGAGCTGTGGTGCAGTGAGTTAAGCTGCCATCTGCAATGCTGACATCCAATTTGGTTACTGGTTTGAGTCCCAGCTGCTCCACTTTCTTTTTTTAAAAAAAATTTTATTTATTTATTTGAAAGGTAGAGTTACAGACAGTGAGAGAGAGAGAGACAGAGAGAAAGGTCCTCCTTCCGTTCACTCCTCAAATGGCCTCAATGGCTGGAACTGCACCAATCCAAAGCCAGGAGCCAGGTGCGTCTTCCTGATCTCCCACACCAGTGCAGGGGCCCAAGTACTTGGACCATCTTCTACTGCCTTCCCGGGCCACAGCAGAGAGCTGGATTGGAAGAGGAGCAGCCGGGACTAGAACCAGTGCCCATAGCTGCTCCACTTTCTATCCAGCTCCTTGCTAATGGCCTGGGAAAACAGCAAAGGATGACTCAGGTCTTTGAGTCCCTGCACCCACATGGGAGATCCAGATAAAACTCCTGGCTTCAGCCTGGCCCAGCCCCGGCCATTGCGGCCACTTGGTGAGTGAACCAACAGTTGGGAAATCTCTCTCTCTTCTCTCTCTATAACTCTGACTTTCAGGTAAATAAATAAATCTTAAAAGAAACCACAAGGTTTTATTTATTTATTTTAGAGGTAGAGTTACAGAAAGACAGGGAGAAACAAAGAGAAAGGTCTTCCATCCGCTGGTTCACTCCCCAAATGGCCTCAACAGCTGGAGCTGGGCTGATACGAAGCCAGGAACCAGGAGCTTCTTCTTGGTCTCCCATGTAGGTGCAGGGGCTCAAACACTTGGGTCATCTTCCATTGCTTTCCCAGGTCATTAGCAGAGAGCTGGATCGGAAGAGGAGCAGCCGGGACACGAACTGGCAACTGTCATTGCTGCAAGTGCAGGCTTAGCCTACTGTGCCACAGTGCCAGCCCCTATAACAAAACATCTAACATTTGTGTCATGGAAGGGGTTGGTGTTGCGGTGTAGCAGGTAAAGCTATATCCGCAATACCGGCATTGCATTTAGGCATCAGTTCATGTCCTGGCTTCTCCACTTCTGATCCAGCTCCCTGCTGATGGCCTGGGGAGAGTAGCAGAAGATGGCCTAAGTCCTTGGGCCCCTGCCACCCACGTGGGGAACCTGGATGAAGTTCTTGAATTCAGCCTAGCACAGTACTGGCTATTACAGCCATCTGGGGAGTGTCCCAGGAGATGGAAAATATCTCTCCTCGTCTCTCCCTCTCTCTCTGTTTTTCAAATAAATAAATAAATAAATAAATAAATCTTTTAAAAGAGGGAGACTTAGGAAGAGATGGAAAGGAAGACAGAGTTGAAATAAAAGCTGAAAAAATTCAAATTTTTAGATATAAACCTACTGATTGAAGTCGCTTAGGGAAACCTATAAAAATCCACACTGAGACAAATCATAGCCAAATTTCTGAAAACTACAGACATAGGAAAAAAATCTTGAAAGCAGCAAGAGAACAAGACTTTACTTATAAGAGAAAAACAATTCACATGACAGCACATTTCTCATCAGAAATCATGAAGGCCAGAAAGAAGAAGCACAGTGTGTCTCAGGTGCTGAAAGACTGTCAACCCAAAATTCCATATCCAGTGAAAATATCCTTCAGGAATGAAGAAGAAATCAAGAGATTGTCAAGGGGAACCAGGAGTACATGGACCTGTCTGTATTGTTTCTTATAGTTACATGTCCATCTACAATTATCTAACAAAGCATAATATAAAAATAAAATCTGAACTAGATAATAATAATAATAATAGCTAACATTTATTGCTATGTGTTTGTAGCTGTTCTAAGCACTTCACGTGGGTTACCTCACTCAATCCTTACAACCTTCTTTATGAGAGTAGGTGTTACGATGGACCGTATTTTAAGGATACAAGGTCACACAGCCAGTAAGATGCCAAACTGAAAATCAGTTTCAAAATTGTCTGCTTTCAGAACCCACGTTCTAATTAATTAATCTTTTTTAAAAGAGATTTATTTTACAGGTAGAGAGAGAGAGAGAGAAGTAGAGAGGTAGAGCGAGAGAGCGAGAGCGAGAGAGAGAGAGAGAGAGAGAGAGAGAAAGATCTTCCATCCACTGATTCACTCCCCAAATGACCTCAATGGTTGGGGATGGGCCAGGCTGAAGCCAGGAGCCATGAGCTTAATTCAGATCTCCCATGTGGGTGGCAGGGGCCCAAGCACTTGGGCCATCTTTCACTGCTTTCCCCGGCACGTTAACAGGGAGCTGGATTGGAAGTGGAACAGCTGGGACACAAAGTAGAGCATATGAGGGATGGTGGTACTGCAGGCAGTGGCTTGACCTATGCCACAGCACCAGCCCCTCTAATTAATCTTAAAATGCAAAATAATATTCATAAAAGCAAAGAATTCAGTGCCAAAAGAACATGAAGTAAAAGAATAAGTTTAGTTACATTCGGAGTTGTCTAGGAAGGAAACAACAACTCTTTATTGAACCCTTACTTTCAGCATTTAGTACTTGCTTTCTGTAAGAATGGCAAGGTTTTGTCTCGCAGGCCAGCTCTGACTGACAGTGTCTGCTTAAAATATCACCGTAACATGGAATCCGATGCCATATTACAGTGGGCAAGGAAGAATTCCGTGGTACTTATAGATGTTTGTCATTGATAAGGTGGAAAAGGGGGGTAACAGGAAAAGTGAATGGTATGCATTTGCATCTGTGACTGTTTTCAGAGTTGAGGTAGGTGTGTTACCCGTGGCATATAATTCATTCCATATAAAATACTTTGCATTTGCTGCTAGTCACGTTCTATGGATGCAGAAACTGAGACTCAGGGCATTAGTTACCTTGTCCCTCCTCACATAAATCAGTAAGTGGCAGGACCATGCTGGAAGTCAAGTTCTCCAACCCCAGAAACCAGGTTCTTTTCAGCATACCTCCTAAAGAAAAAGAATTTTATGGAGTTCTTGAAAGAGGTGATGATGATGGATCTGGATTGGCAGAGATGCAAAAAAAAAAAAAAAAAAAAAAAAAAGGAGTTCGTGCATAAGCATGCGAGTAGGAATCAGCTAAACATACAAACACCAGGGAGAAGAAAGGCCTGTCTAGAGTAAAAGGGCATATTTGGCAGTGATGACAGGAGAGTAAGGGAGCCATGATGCCTGGCTGCCTGTAGGCTTTGAAACAAAATCGAAATTTATTGTTCAAAGTTTCTTTTCTTATTTTTTTTAAATATTTATTCATTTGAAAGTCAGAGTTACACAGAGAGAGAAGGAGAGGCAGATAGAGAGAGGTCTTCCATTCCCTGGTTCACTCCTCAAATAGCCACAATGACTGAAGCTGAGCCAATCTGAAGCCAGGAGCCAGGAGTTTCTTTGGGGTCTCCCATGTGGGTGCAGGGGCCCAAGGACTTGGGCCATCTTCTACTGCTTTCCCAGGCCATAGCAGGGAACTGGATCAGACGTGGAGCAGCCTGGACTTGAACCGGTGTCCATATGGGATGCCGACACTGCAGGCAGCGACTTTACCTGTTACACCACAGCACCAGCCCCCAAAGTTTATTTTCTAAGTGCTTCTAGTGCGGTTGGAAGGTGAAGTGGTGATGATAGTATGGTAGGCTTCTAGGCTTCCTTTTTATTCATCTCTCCCTTTCTTACTGAAGAGTCTTCATTGAACTGGGCTAATTTTCTTTTCTTTTCTTTTTTTAATTTTATTTATTTGGAAGACAGAGTTACAGAGAGAGGTCTCCCATCTGCTGGTTCACTCCCCAGAAGGCCACAACGGCCGGAGCTGTGCAGATCCGAAGCCAGGAGCCAGGAGCCAGGAGCTTCTTCTGGGTCCCCCATGTGCATGCAGGGGCCCAAGGACTTGGTTCATCTTCCACTGAAATCCCAGGCCAAAGCAGAGAGCTGGATAGGAAGAGGAGCAGCCAGGACTAGGACCCGCGCCCATATGGGATGCCAGCGATTCAGGCCAGGGCTTTAACCCGCTGCGCCACAGCACCGGCCCCTGGGCCAGTTTTCTTAACCTATGTTCTTAAAGGGATTAGTGATTACTCTTTATCAATCTTCTAATTGTATTTTTTTTTATAAAAAAGGGACATGTATATTACCAAAAAAAAAATTCAAACAGTAAAAAGTATATAAACTTCGAAAATGTTGTCACTAGCCTCCATTCCCGTTCCCCAAAGTTAACTTTTGTTAAGTTTGTTGTCTATCCTTCTGGTTCCTGTGTGTGTGTGTGTGTGTGGGGGGGTTATTATGTGTTATATAACATATATTTACATCTTAATATGCATGTGCACATGTAAAATGCTGTAATTGTGTCTTCAGGACATACCTAACTCTGAAGACTTAAGCATTCTTAGTAAAAATAAGAGTTGAAGGCCAAGAAGTGTTAGCTGGACCCCAGTTGGTTTGAATTGTCTTTTCCTTTTGTGCAAAGCTGTGTTACCTACAGAATGTGAACAGCTCATTGAAAAGGCTATGGATGCACCGAATAGAAGGACCTTGGAAAAGACTAGCACTTGTTCTGATCATCTCATCACCGTTTCCTCCCTGGCAGCCCAGAGGGCAGTCGATGTAGGGCAAGATCTCAACTAAGTGAGCTCACAGTGCTCGCGTTTCAAGAAAGGAGAAAGTGTGGCCTACTACCTTGTCTGAATCAACACTCAAGGACCCACCTTATCAATTTCTGTTTATTAGAAAAAGAGAAATCCAAGAGTTCTCAGAGAGGTCTACCCTAACATTTTTATTGGAAACCTCCTTTCTGAGAAGGGGCCACTGGGCCTCCAGAGAGTCCCATGGGTGCCCTTGCTGGCTGGATGACATTCTGCCTCACTTTGGTTTTCTTTTCCATCCGAACCCCTGCAGCTAATCTTGGGTTTGTTGGGTTTTGGCTTCGTGGCCACTTACCTTCCGGAGGCTGCAGTCAGTGCTTACCTGGCTGCTACGGCTCTGCACATCATGCTGTCCCAGCTGACTTGCATCTTCGGCATTATGATCAGTTTCCATGCTGGTCCCATCGCTTTCTTCTATGTGAGTAATGGCAACCCCCACCTAGGGTCACAAATGTCCCTCCCCTTGCCTCCAAAGAGAAACGGATCCAAGTCAAGAGACTCCCACCGGTGTCTATAAAGAGACACACCCAACAGGCATCTCAGTTAAGGGGGTACTACAATTAGTCTCGTCTCTTCTGGACTTAAGGTCTTGGTTAATTGTAGATGCTAGCTGGACCATGTTCTCAGTTGCATTGCCATTTCAGCCTAGTCTTTTAAACTAACATAATTTACTTTAAAATTCTATCTTTAAGATACTTTATTGATCATAATTCTTATCATTGCATGCCTCATAACAGGCAAGCATCCCAAAACATCTAAAGAAAATGAAATATGAAGTCATTCGGAATGCAAGAATGACGTAGGAGCTAAGCTAACCAACATGCGTGGTCTGGGAAAATTACTCACGCGTAAGCTAGCACGCAGAACTCCTGGGTCCTTTCTATTGCACTGAAGCATGAAGTGTCTTCTCTCCTGCTGGAACACTGCTGTCTCTTTTCTGTAAGCGTATCTTTTCCAACTTAGAAAGAATTGCACATCTGCCCTTCCCCTGTGCTTGCCCTCTGTGCCCAGCAGCACTGTAGAGTTAGTGTAGAAAGAGTGATTTTCTAGATTTAGGCAATTATCATAGAAAGGTCCCTTTCTAAGACCATGTGAATTTGTTTTCTTTCAGAACATAATTAACTACTGTGTAGCTCTCCCAAAAGCCAATTCCACCAGCATCCTACTATTTCTAACTGCTGTTGTTGCTCTGAGAATCAACAAGTGTGTCAGAATTTCTTTCAATCGGTATCCCATCGAGTTTCCCATGGAATTACTTCTGGTAGGTAGTTTTTTGATGTCCCAAATTCACCTATTTTTTGAAAAACAAAATTAAATAAAAAAGCAAATCACCTAGGGAGACAAAAGTTCATAGGAGACAATAAAAGTAATAATTTTTAAAAAGTATTTGCCAAATTGTGTCAATGCCAAATACATTTAATTTTAAATGAATGTATGCCTATTCTCATATTTGTAAAATGTGCTTATTTTTGGTTTAGTTGACAAATAGAAATTGTATTATTTACTGGTACAATGTGGTGCTTTTCATGCACTTACACATTGTGAAATGATTAAATCAAGCTGATCAAAGTAAAAGGGCACTTTAAAAAGTTCACGAGAAATGGAATTTAAAAGTAAGCTTATTTTGATGCAAAAGATTTTTAAATTTATGCAATTTTTTCAAAATATGCATTTTCTGTGAACTCTTTGAAGACCACTTGTCACCTCACAAAATTATATTTTGTTGTGATAAAATTTAAAATCTACCATCTTGGCAATTTTCTTTCTTTCTTTCTTTCTTTCTTTCTTTTTTTTTTTTTTTTGACAGGTAGAGTGGACAGTGAGAGAGAGAGACAGAGAGAAAGGTCTTCCTTTTGCTGTTGGTTCACCCTCCAATGGCCGCCGTGGCCGGCATGCTGCGGCCAGCACACCGCGCTGATCCGATGGCAGGAGCCAGGTACTTATCCTGGTCTCCCATAGGGTGCAGGGCCCAAGTACTTGGGCCATCCTCCACTGTACTCCCTGGCCACAGCAGAGAGCTGGCCTGGAAGAGGGGCAACCGGGACAGAATCCGGCGCCCCGACCGGGACTAGAACCCGGTGTGCCGGCACCGCAAGGCGGAGGATTAGCCTAGTGAGCCGCGGCGCCGGCTCGATCTTGGCAATTTTCAAGTATAGAACACACTATTATTAACTAGTTACCATGCTGTGTAATAGATCTAGCTACCTCCTCGCACTATCCAAAGTCAACTACTATTGACATTTTTATGTTTTCTGTTACTCCTTTCTTATTTCAAATGCACGATGAAAGCCCTATCCCCAGTGCTGGCAAATCTCTGTAATCTATGTAGAAGTTTTATTTCTGTATTAATATAGTTGAAACCATACTGTTATTTAGCCTCCTTTTATTCTCACTGTGCTCCAGTAAAGAAATTGAGGCAGATGAATTGTTAGTTTTTTCTAATTCTTATGCTTATATCACTAGTAAGTAGCAAGGGCTAGGGCTGTCTAATAATAATAATGCTTCTTGTTTCTTTTTAAAAAATATATTAACATGTATCTTTTATATCTGTAAGTTATTTTTCACAGTGATGCAGACATTTTCATAAAGAAAGATCAGGTTTTTAAAGTGAGTCTTTCTCATATGGAAATACTGAATTCTTGGGTGCTCATGAGAATTATTTTTCCCTTAACAAGTGTTCTGTGGCAAAGATATTTCCAGTTCCACTGTCCCTGCTCCCCTGCATGTCCCAGGCTCTCTTGTGTTGGGAGGACCCTGTGACTTCGAGCCACAGCAAAGGAGAATAGGTGTGAGTTCTCCCGTCCTTTCTTCTCTTGCTGCACTGATCTTCCGGGCAGGATGTTAAGATAACGGAGCTCCCAAGCGCAGTTTGCCAGGAGGCCAGAGGTGCTGTTTACAGAGAAGCTCTGACCCCAAACGGACTTTGGGTGTTGAATGTGTTACCTAACATCTCATGGCTTGTAAGTCCCCATAGCATAACCTATGCTATCCCTAGCTTATCTGAGTTGATCCTCTTCAGGAATGAAACACTTTGCTCTGGGACCTCAGACCAAACTCTGTCTGATCCCTGTTGTTGACTTCCTGTGAAGGAGTCTAGTCTTACTTCTTTGAGTGGTTGGAAAACTATTCATTTATAAAGCCCAGAAGCTGAAAGGCTGCTTTTACAAAGGACTTTTCAAAATTCCAGACATGAATGGCAGTGCCCTAGAGCTCAGGGAACAATGTGTAGATGGAGTCTGGGGAGGGGAGTTAGGGATGACAGATGGGCTGGCGAGTCAGAGTTAAGATATTCCTTTGGGGAGTGCTATAAATAGCAATGATGCACTATGGTATGAGTTGGGGGAGGAAACAGGTCCAATGATAAAATGAGTGGGAGTCTTAGAATTATTGCATTTTGTGTATTAAACATTTTTGTGTACTCACAGATCCTTAAACCTACAACTTATACATACGATAACTCAAGTAATGGAGACACACTTTCTGCCACATGTAGGAAAGAGAGATGTAGGTTAGAACCAGGAAAGGACTTTCCTGTTTACCCTGGTAGTGGGGAAAATGGGAGGGAGGAAGGGCGCCGCTATGGCTTAGGGTACGGAAAGCTTCTCATCTGTCGGGATGTACTGGTGGAGGCCGGCGCCGCAGCTCAGTAGGCTAATCCTCTGCCTGTGGCGCCGGCACACGGGGTTCTAGTCCCGGTTGGGGCACCGGATTCTGTCCCAGGCCAGCTCTCTGCTGTGGCCCAGAAGGGCAGTGGAGGATGGCCCAAGTGCTTGGGCCCTGCACCTGCATGGGAGACCAGGATTCCTGGCTCCTGACTTCGGATCGGTGCAGCACGCCGGCTGTAGTGGCCATTTGGGGGGTAAACCAACGGAAGGAAGACCTTTCTCTCTGTCTCTGTCTCTCACTGTCTAACTCTGCCTGTCAAAAAAAAAAAAAAAAAAAAAAAGAATTATACTTTAGATGTACTGGTGGAAACAGCACCCTCCCATCAATCTGTGCTAAAGGCAGTAGGCTCAAACATTTAGGAAAAATGTCAAGGCAGCATCTGGGAATCAAGTAGAATATGAGGAGACTTCGAAAGGTTAGTGGGGAAATGGAATTAAGACACAACTTAAAAATATGTAAATTTTATGTTTCTCAACATAAACTCTATCAAGTTCAAGACACTTTTGTAAGTGATGATGCCAGCCATATAGACCATCCCTAAAGAACTGGGTCTTGAGGAATCAACCATGTCAATAAATACTTTTTACATTATTGGTTCAAGAAAAATGGGTGCCATTTAAAGATTTTTTTTTTTTAGGTTGGGAAACAAAAAGAAGTCAGGAGTAGCAAAATCAGGATAGTAAGGTGCATGAATAATGATTTCCACTGAAACTCTTTGCCAAATCGCACATGTTTGGAGAGAGGAATCAGCATTGCCATGGTGCATAAGAACTCTCTGGTGCGGCCTTCCCAGGCTGTTTTCTGCTAAAGCTTTGGCTAACGTGCTCAAAACACTTTCATAACAGCTGATGTTATTGTTGTTTGGCCCTCCAGAAAGTCAACAAGCAAAATGCCTTGAGCGTTGAGCAAAATGCCATGACCTCTGTTCTCTACCACTCAGTTTTGTTTTGACTGGATAATTTCCACCTCTTGAGAGCCATTGCTTTGATTGTGCCTTGTCTTCAGGATCCCACTGGTAAAGCCATGTTTTGTCTCCTCTTACAGTTCTTTAAAGAAATGCCTCAGGATCCTGATCTCATGTGTTTAAAATGTCCATCGAAAGCTCCACTCTTGTCTGCAGCTGATCTGAACACAACGCTTTTGGCACCCATTGAGGAGGAAGTTGGCTGTACTTTAGTTTTCAGTCAGAAATGGTGCAAGATGAATCAGTTGAGATGCTTATGGTGTTGGCCATCGTTTCTGCTGATAATTGTCCTCAGTCTTAACTTAGGGCGTGAACAAAATTAATTTCCTCCTTGAAACTGATGTGGATAATCTGCCACTGCTGGCTTCATCTTCAGCATTGTCTCAGCCTTTCTTAAAGTATCCATTTGTAAACTGCCAATTCCTTTGGGGGCATTTTAACTCTAAGCTTTTCTTTCTTTTTTTTTTTTAAAGATTTATTTTATCTATTTTAAAGATAGAATTGCAGAGAGAGGTAGAGACAGAGAGAGAGGTCTTCCATCTGCTGGTGCACTCCCCAGATGACCTCAACAGCCAGAGCTGTGCAGATCCGAAGCCAGGAGCCAGGAGCTTCTTCCGGGTCTCCCACAAGAGTGCAGGGGCCCAAGGACTTGGACCATTTTCCACTGCTATCCCAGACCATAGCAGAGAGCTGGATTGGAAGAGGAGCAGCCGGGACTAGAACTGGCGCCCATATGGGATGCCGGCGCTCTAGGCCCGGGTTTTAACCTGCTGTGCCACTGCACTGGCCCCAACTCTAAACTTTTCATAGAGCATCAGTAATTTCACCATTCCTGCACCCAGCCTTCATCATACATTTGATATTTGTTCTTGCTTGAATTCATGTTGCTCTGGTAGGAGCTCTTTTCAAACTGATGTCTTAGCTTTCTTAGTGCTTCAAACTAGATCCAATTCAGACATGCTATAACGAGTTAACAAAAATAGATTTTAGTGTAAAAACTTTTTGAAATCTATGCATAGTTTTTTTTCATAATATTCAGGTTTCCATGAACATTTTTTTAAATTTAAAAACATTTATTTATTTACTTATCTGAGAGAGAAAGAGAGCTCTCAGTCACTGGCTTAGTTCCCAAATGCCCACAATGGCTAGGGTTGGGCCAGGCCAAAGCTGAGAACTAATAGTTTAATCCAAGTCTCCCATCACCTGCTGCCTCACAGGGTGCATATTAATAGCAGGCTGGAACTGGGAACAGAGCCAAGACTCAAGCCCTAAGGCTCTGATGTGGGATACATGCATTCCAATGGCATCTTAGCCACTAGGCCGAGTGCCTGCCTTCCATGAACCTTTTGAAAATCCCTCACATACTAACAATTAAAAGTCCCTTAGCTGTAAGGATTATACATACCCTATGTTAATAATTTATGTATATATTGGCCGGCACTGCGGCTCACTAGGCTAATCCTCCGCCTGCGGCCCCGGTACTCTGGGTTCTAGTTCTGGATGGGCACCGGTTCTGTCCCGGTTGCTCCTCTTCCAGTCCAGCTCTCTGCTGTGGCCCAGGAAGGCAGTGGAGGATGGCCCAGGTCCTTGGGCCCTGCACCCACATGGGAGACCAGGAGGAAGCACCTGGTTCCTGGCTTTGGATTGGCGCAACGCACCGGCTGTTGCGGCCATTTTGGGGGTGAACCAACGGAAGGACGACCTTTCTCTTTGTCTCTCTCTCTCACTACTTAACTCTGCCTGTCAAAAAAAATAATAATTTATGTATATACATATATAAATATGTTTCTTAGTAAGTATTTTTAAAATGTGAACCATATTATCCTTGGGTGATTGATTTCTGCTGTTCAATTTTTGTTTATGCTTTCTTCATTTTCCTTTTGAGCAAGTATACTGGATGTAAAAGAGTTCCCTGGCCACTTGCATACTTCTTGTATTTTAGCTATCTAACGAACAAGACTGTCTCCTTACCCAAGTAGAGTTCCGGATTCCTCTTTCCATCCTGGTCTGTAGGCCTCCTGGGGATACCCGTCTGATTGCAGCATCTCAGGAGCCCGCTCAGGGTCTGGTCAAACTCTCGGAGTAGATGCCAAGGAAAGACTTCTGTGTTGGCAGGGAGAATGGAGTGAAACAGTTATATAGTGTTATCCTAAAGCCTGGGAATTGTAGTCTCCTATCTCTGGTATAATTCGCTTTGATGGGAGACTTTCACAGGGTGTATCAGCTGCTAGGTGGTCTGTTTTCCTTCCAGCTGAAAGAGGGAGAATTGGCATTTTTAGAAGTAAATGAAAGGGTGGGGGAAGGGGAAGCAGATAATTGCTTTACTGAATGCCTTTTTCTTTTTGCTATCAAATGGCGTTCTATATTATTAAGGGTTAGTCATATGATTCTGACTTTATATACCCCAGCAATCCCACCCAAGCCTTGTCAAACGGAGACCTTGAAGCTGCCAGGCTTCGAGGTTTGCACTGTTCTAGGTGTTTAAAGTTGGTTAGGAGGGAGAGGTCCAGGGCATTCATTTGTTCCCATTCCCATGGTTGTGTCAGAGATCAAGGCTGAAGCTGATCTGCATTCTGGCTACTATGCCAAAGGGAGCCGACAGAACCAAAGCATCAGAGAGGACTTCTGCTTGCTCACGCCACTGAACAGGCCCCACCTCTTTCTCTTTCATGCATAGGAACTACCACAGATTTCATTTTCTGTCCACCACAGACTGTGGGTGCCTCTGCTTCGGAAGCAATGCACGATCTTTAAATACTCACATGCCTCTTTATTTCCTTTACCTTCTACAGATTCTTGGCTTCAGTATGATTGCAAACAACATAAGCATGGCCACAGAAAACAGCAGGACGCTCACTGAGATGATTCCTTATAGGTGGGTAATCTCGCTTCTCAGCTCTGCTGTTCCCTTCCTGACGTCCACTCTCAGCCTCTGATCATGCAGCCTGATTGCTGTTCTCCACTAGCAGTCCCTGGCCACAGCCACATGCATTCTGTAACACAGATGTTCATGAGAGAAGGGCTAAGGCCACTCCTAGTCTTTTTCCCTGGTCAGACTCTGTCTCTCTTCTTGTAGTTGCATCAGTCCCCTTTGCCAGGAAGACTGCTGCATGCACTAAACATCAGGAAGTCTGACTTTTTTTCCCCATAGTGCAGGACAGGCCCTCTGATTAACTCTTGATGGTGGGACAGGAGCTGCCCCTGCTCTCCCAGCCTCTCTCCATGGGCTCAGTGTTCAGGGGATGAACATTCATCTGGCCTTTGCCCGTTGAGACTGAACTGGTGCCCTTGAGCAATGTTATTTTCTTATTCTTGGTGGAAAGTTGTCTTTCAATATCTGGCATATGGAATTCTTAAGGACAAGCAACTAATTTACATCATAAGTTCTATCAATGTCTATGGGGCCTCATGCTTGTTTCTATTAGGAAGTTATAATTTTTAACCTTGAACTGGTCCATCATATTAGCTAAGAAAGGCAGTGTACTTTACTTTAGTGACTCAGAGGCAGCCTTTTGAAGAGCATTGCTCATTTCTGCATGTTGGACAGTAGGGAATCCTGCAACTCCAGGGGAACAAAACTTGGGCAACTCAATTGAACTAATATCATATCCTATCAGTTCTCAATGAAGGCTTATGATGGCTAAATCCATTTGAAATTTTATTAGCTTAAAAAAACGAGCAGGGAGCAGACATTTAGCCCAGTAGTTAAGATTTACTAGAGCTGGCACTGTGGCACAGTGGGTTAAGCCACTGTCTGCGGTGCCGGCATCCCATGTGGGCGCTGGTTCCAGTCCTGGCTGCTCCTCTTCAGATCCAGCTCCCTGCTAATGTGCCTGGAAAAGCAGAGAAGGATAGCACAAATACTTGGGCCCCTGCACCCACGTGGAGGACCCAGATCGTAGCGCCTGTCTCCTGGCTTCAGCCTGGCCCAGCCCTGGCCGTTGCAGCCATTTGGGAGTAAACCAGCAGATGGATCATCTTTCTCTTTGCCTCTGTCTCTCCCTCTCTCTCTGTAACACTGACTTTCAAATAAATAAATAATCTTCAAAAACAAAAACAAAAACAAAACAAAACAAGATTCCCATGTCCCACATCAGAGCGCCTATATTCAATTCCTGACCCCAGGTTCCCACCAGTGGAGACTCAGGGAGGTAAGTGGCGATGATAACTCAAGTAATTGTGTCCCTGCCACCCTCATGGCAGACCTGGACTGAGTTCCCAGCTCCTGAGTCTGGCCCTGGCCCAGCCACAGCTGGTCTTCACAGGCATTTGGAGAGTGGACCAACAGCTGGGAGGGAGTGCTTTCTCTGTCTCTTTGTGTGTGTGTCTCACTGCCTCTCAGATAAATAAAAACATAGATTATTTTTATATAAATATATTTAAAAATACAATACAGAGGTAATCAAAACATTATGTCTGCCCTCAGAAAAAAAGAATAACTATAATAGGATTGATACTTTATATACTTATTTTATTTTATTTACACCTTACAGTAATACTATGAAATAGATATATCTTTGATGAGGAAATGAAGGCTTATCGAGTTTAAATGACTTGTCCAATATCACACAGCTAGTTAGTTGGCATAACTACTATTTAAACCCATTTCTGTTTTACTACAAAGTCTCTGATTATAACCACTTATTTGAATGTTTCTGTTGTTAATGACTTAAAAACCGCACAACCAATGTTTACTTATCTTAATAGATTCAGGGTATAGATATACAAAAGAGCATTTTTTTTTTAAAAAAAAATCTAGTTTTTTTTTTTTTTTTTTTTTTTGACAGGCAGAGTGGACAGTGAGAGAGAGAGACAGAGAGAAAGGTCTTCCTTTTGCCGTTGGTTCACCCTCCAATGGCCGCCGCGGCCGGCGCGCTGCGGCCGGTGCACCGCGCTGATCCGATGGCAGGAGCCAGGTGCTTCTCCTGGTCTCCCATGGGGTGCAGGGCCCAACGACTTGGGCCATCCTCCACTGCCCTCCTGGGCCACAGCAGAGAGCTGGCCTGGAAGAGGGGCAACCGGGACAGAATCCAGCGCCCCGACCAGGACTAGAACCTGGTGTGCCGGCGCCGCAGGCGGAGGATTAGCCTAGTGAGCCACGGTGCCAGCCGCTTTTTAAAATTTTTTTGAGCCCCCTTTTTATGCAGGATTAGTAGAGACTAGTAAAATTGAAAAATTTAGGTTAGCTGCTGCCATGTCCATGTTCCCTTTTAACCTAATTTGCTAATAAAAATCAAAATGAGGGCAAACAGCGGGAAGGAAAGAGAGTAGTTTATGTTGTTATCACATTAAATATTCTGACTTTCCCAAAATTGACTTGGGTAATAAACTACACCTCTGGATACCTCTTTAGGACAGCCACATTCTTATCTTCAAAGGACAAGAAGGGGAAATTTGTTTGACAAAGAGTTCAGTGTCTGCCTCTGAGCAGTCAACATGCTGCTGTCCATCTCACTATCTACAAAACACCAAGGTGCTTATAAAGGTATTGGTTATAAACAGAAATTAAAACAGACATAGAGGATGAATTAGAAGATATTAAAAAACAAGAATTTACACAGAGTAACAGTGAGAAATGAGACAACGGAGATGGCCTCTTGAGGTGCTAAAAATGGATTTTTCCTACATAAAGGAAAATGAAATTTAAAATGCAAGAACTAATAAGAAATTTTAAATAGTTTTTTTTTTTTTTTTTTTTTTTGACAGGTAGAGTAGACAGTGAGAGAGAGAGAGACAGAGAGAAAGGTCTTCCTTTGCCGTTGGTTCACCCTCCAATGGCCGCCACGGCTGGCGCGCTGAGGCCGGCGCACTGCGCTGATCCGATGGCAGGAGCCAGGTACTTCTCCTGGTCTCCCATGGGGTGCAGGGCACTTTGGGCCATCCTCCACTGCCTTCCCTGGCCACAGCAGAGAGCTGGCCTGGAAGAGGGGCAACCCGGAAAGAATCCGGCACCCCAACCAGGACTAGAACCCGGTACGCCAGCGCCGCAAGGCGGAGGATTAGCCTATTGAGCCGTGGCGCCGGCCTAGTTATTTTCTTTGTATTTTTTTTTTTTTTAATTTGACAGGTTGAGTTACAGACAGAGAGACAGAGAGAAAGGTTCCCCCCTCTGTTGATTCACTGCCCAAATGGCTGCAATGGCCAGAGCTATGCCAATCCGAAGCCAGGAGCCAGGTGCTTCCTCCTGGTCTCCTATGCTGGTGCAGGGGCCCAAGCACCTGGGCCATCCTCCACTGCTTTCCCAGGCCACAGCAAGAGAGCTGGACTGGAAAAAGAGCAGTCGGAACCAGAACCTGGCGCCCATATGGGATGCTGGCGCCTCAGGCGGAGGATTAACCTAGTGCGCCACGGTGCTGGGCCCAAACATTTTCTTTGTGTAAAATATATCACAAAATTTATTTTAAAATAATTTTCAAATAAATAAATCTTTTTTAAAAATAAATTTAAGACAATAAAAAAATTTTCTCAAATGCATTAGATATGCACATACTCCAAAAAGTTATGGAAAATGGAAAAAGTTAAGTTTATGGCTGGTATTGTGGCATAGCAGGTAAAGCCACTGCCTGCAATGACAGCATCCCATATGGGCACTGGTTCGAATCCCAGCTGTTCCACTTCCAACCCAGCTCTCTGCTAATGTGCCTGGGAAAGCAATGGAATATGGCCCAAATGCTTGGGCCCCTGCCACCCATGTGGAAGACCCAGAAGAAGCTCTTGGCTCCTGACTTCCACCTGGTGTAGCCCCGGCCGTTTTGGTCATTTGGGAAGTGAACCAGAAGATGGAACATCTTTCTCTATGTCTCTCCATTTGTCTCTGTAAATCTGACTTTCAAATCAACAAATAAATCTTTTTTAAAAAGTTAAGTTTATTTTGATGCAAGAAAATGAGAAATCCATGTATAGTTTTTTTTTATAAAGATTTTATTTATTTATTTGAGAGGTAGAGTTACAGACAGTGCGAGGGAAAGACAGAGTCTTCTGTCTGTTAGTTCACTCCCCAAATGGCCACAGTGGCCGAAGCTGTGCCGATCCAAAGCCAGGAGTCAGGTGCAGGGGCCCAAGGACTTGGGCCATCTTCTACTGCTTCCCCAGGCCACAGCAGAGAGCTGGCCTGGAAGAGGAGCAACCGGGACTAGAACCGGTGCCCATATAGGATGCCAGAACTGCAGGCGGAAGATTAACCTATTGGGCCACAGTGCCGGCCCCATATGTATAGTTTTTTTGTAGTACCCATTTTCCATGAACTTTTTGAAGGCCTCTTGTATGCATGGATTTCAAAAATGTTCTTACCAAAATCAATTTATCTTTTAACCACATTTCCATGAACTTTTTGAAGCTTCATTTTTACATAGCTCATTTTACTGAATTTGGATTTTTATACACTTTTTAAGAAGCAAATCAGGCCGGCACCTTGGCTCAATAGGCTAATCCTCCGCCTTGTGGCGCCGGCACCCCAGGTTCTAGTCCCGGTCAGGGCGCCGGATTCTGTCCTGGTTGCCCCTCTTCCAGGCCAGCTCTCTGCTGTGGCCAGGGAGTACAGTGGAGGATGGCCCAAGTGCTTGGGCCCTGCACCCCATGGGAGACCAGGATAAGTACCTAGCTCCTGCCATCGGATCAGCGCCGGGCGCCGGCCGCAGCGCAGCAGCCATTGGAGGGTGAACCAACGGCAAAAGGAAGATCTTTCTCTCTGTCTCTCTCTCTCTCACTGTCCACTCTGCCTGTCAAAAAAAAAAAAAAAAAAAAAAGTAAATCAACTGCATCACACATGTTTGTGTTTTTGGTAATAGAAAAATCCAAAGAATAAATATGCGAAATAGCAAACTTTAAAACATTTAGAAAGGGTGGACGTTTGGCGCAGTGGTTAAGATAACACTTGGGGATGCCTGCATCCGCGTCCTGGGTTCAGGTCCTGACTCCACTTCTGATTTCAGCTCTCTGCTGATGCACCTTGGAGATGGCGTGTGATGGCTCGAGTACTTGGGGCCATGCCACCCACATGGATGAGCCACATTGAATTCTGAGCTCTGGCTCTCCCTGGTCCAGCCCTGGCTGTTGTGAGCAGTTAGGCAGTGAACCAGAGGATGGAAGATCTCTTGTGTCTGTCTGTCTCTGTTTCTCCTTGGTCCTCTCTGCCTTTCAAACAAATACATCCTTTTTTAAAAAAAGAAAGAAATCTTCACTGCCAAACTAGTCTGCCATATTTAAAATAAATAAATAAATAATTTAGTAGACTTTTTTCCTGACTTAGAAAATAATATAGAAAAATAGAAAATGAAGCATATTGTGCTTCCAATTTTTATTTAAAGATTTATTTATTTACTTGAAAGTCAAAAAAAGTTACACAGAGGAGAGGGAAGGAGAGGCTGAGAGAGAGTGAGAGAGAGAGAGAGAGAGAGAGAAAGATCTTCCATCCACTGGTTCACTCCCCAGTTGGCCACAATGGCCAAAGCTGCACCGATCTGAAGCCAGGAGTTTCTTCTGGGTCTCCCACATGGGTGCAGAGGGCCAAGGACTTGGACCATCCTCCACTGCTTTCCCAGGCCAGAGCAGAGAGCCAGATAGGAAGTGGAGCAGCCGGGTCTCAAACCGGCGCTCATATGGGATGCCAGGACTGCAGGCAGTGGCTTTACCCACTACGCCACAGCGCCAGCCCCTCCAAATTAAGTTTAAAGAGTTAGACCAGGGCTAGCGTTTTGGCATAGCAGGTAAAGCCACTGCCTGTGATGCTGGCATCCCATATGGGGCACCTCTTCAAGTCCCGGCTGCTCTATTCCCAATCCAGCTTAAAAAAAAAAAAAGAATTCTATCTGTATGGATCTATGAAAAAAATCAATACTTCTCCCAAAATCATCAGTATTTCTTTTGTTTTTGTTTTTTTGCCTGAATATTATAACTAATTTTCGAATGTTAAACCACCATTGCTTCCTAGGATAAACCCCACTTAGTTTTGGTGTCTTATCTTTCATATACTGATTTGCTAAAATGGTAAGAGTTTTTGTATTTATGTTCATGAGAGGTATTGATCTGATGTTTTCTAATATTAATATCTTTGTTATATTAATGTTAATAACTTTGGTATCAAAGTTGTTGACATATAGAAAGGTCAGAGAAGAATCCTTTCATTTTCAATTTCTGGAAGAGTTGACATTTCTTCCTCAAATATTTGGTAGACTCATTAATGAAGATATTTGTGTCTAGAGTTTTTATTTTGGGAAGGGTCTTTACTACAAATTCAATTTTAATATGCTATTTATTAAATAAAACTATTATTACTTTCTTCCTCACAGCCCTGGGCCACCACTTATTTACTTTCTATCTATATGGACTTCCCTATCATGGACATTTCATATAACTGGGATCATACAATGTGATTTTTTGGGGTCTGGCTTCTTTCATTTAGCATATTTTAAAGGTTTATCTATGTTATACAGTGAATATTACATTATAATGAGGGTGTTTGAAAACAGTCATGGAAAATGGAATTTTAAAAGATAAGTTTATTTTGGTGCAATTTTTTAAATCCATGCATAATTTTTCATAACACTCACTTCAGTGAACTTTTTGAAGACCCGTTGCATTTATGGCTGAGTAAAATTCCATTGTATGGATCTACATATTTTGTTCATCCATTCATCAGTCAATGAATGTTTCAATGTTTTTTTTAAATTAATTAATTTATTTGAAAAACAGTGTTACATAGAGGCAGAGGCAGAGAGAGAGAGAGAGAGAAAGAGAGAGAGAGAGGGGTCTTCCATCCTCTGGCTCACTCCCCAGATGCCCAGCATCCCATGTGGGCACCAGTTCAACGGTGCTATTCCTTGCTATTCCTCTTCCTATCCAGCTCTCTTCTATGGCCTGGGAAAGCGGTAGAAAATGGCCCAAGTCCTTGGGCCCCTGCACACGCGTGGGAAGACCTGGAGGAAGCTGCTGGCTCCTGACTTTGGATTGGCGCAGCTTCAGCTGTTTCGGCCAGTTGGGGGGGTGAACCATTGGATGGAAGAACTCTCTCTCTCCATGCCTCACCTTCTCTCTCTGTGTAACTCTGAGTTTCAAATAAATAAATAAATCTTAAAAAAAAAAAGAAAGAGGCCGGCGCCGTGGCTCAATAGGCTAATCCTCCACCTTGCGGCGCCGGCACACCGGGTTCTAGTCCCGGTCGGGACGCTGGATTCTGTCCCGGTTGCCCCTCTTCCAGGCCAGCTCTCTGCTATGGCCAGGGAGTGCAGTGGAGGATGGCCCAGGTGCTTGGGCCCTGCACCCCATGGGAGACCAGGAAAAAGCACCTGGATCCTGGCTCCTGCCATCGGATCAGCGCGGTGCGCCGGCTGCAGCGGCGGCCATTGGAGGGTGAACCAACGGCAAAGGAAGACCTTTGTCTCTCTCTCTCTCACTGTCCACTCTGCCTGTCAAAAAAAAAAAAAAAAAAAAAAAAAAAAAAAAGAAAGAAAACCTGTCAAACTGTTTTTAACAGAAGCTGTGCAGTTTTAATTCCCACTAGTGATACACAAGGATTCCAGTTTCTCCCACACCTTCACCAATGATTATTTTCTGTTATTTTTTTTTTCTTTCATTATAGCCATCCGAGGAGACTATAACTCTGGCTTGATTTGCATCCCTCTGATGATTAATGACATTGAGTAACCTTTCATGTGCTTATTACACATTTGTGTTATCTTCTTCGGAGAAATGTCTGTTTAAGTCCTTGGGCTATTTTTAATTGGGTTGTTTGTCAGATCTTTATCAGATATATTATTTGCAAATATGTTCTTCCTTTCTTTTTTTATTTTTTATTTATTTGACAGATAGAGTTAGACAGTGAGAGAGAGAGACAGAGAGAAGGGTCCTCCTTCCGTTTGTTCACCCCCCAATCCTCAACAGGCAGAGGATTAGCCAAGTGAGCCACGGCGCTGGCCCTGTTCTTCCTTTCTGTAGGTTGTCTTCACTTTTTTTTTTTTTTTTTTTTTTTTGACAGGCAGAGTAGTGGACAGTGAGAGAGAGAGACAGAGAGAAAGGCCTTCCTTTGCCGTTGGTTCACCCTCCAATGGCCGCCACGGCTGGCGCACCGTGCTGATGCGAAGGCAGGAGCCAGGTGCTTCTCCTGGTCTCCCATGGAGTGCAGGGCACAAGCACTTGGGCCATCCTCCACTGCACTCCCTGGCCACAGCAGAGAGCTGGCCTGGAAGAGGGGCAACAGGGACAGAATCTGGCGCCCCGACGGGGACTAGAACCTGGTGTGCCGGCGCCACAAGGTGGAGGATTAGCCTAGTGAGCCGCGGCGCCGGCCTGTCTTCACTTTTTTGATAGATCCTTTGAAGTACAAAAGTTTTTAATTTTGATGAAGTCTAATTTTTTTTTCTTTTGTTGTTTTTGCTTTTGGTGTCATCTCTCTTTGCCAAATCCAAGGACATCAAGATTTACCCCTATGTTTTCTTCTAAGAGTTTTATAGTTTTGGCTTTTAAATGTAGGTGTTTGATCCATTTTGAGTTAATTGTTACATATGTTGTGAGATAGGGATCTGACTTCAATTTTATGCATGTAAATATTCTGTTGTCCCAGAACCATTTGGTGAAGACACTATATTTTTTCCTGATTGAATGGTCTTGGCACCATTGCCAAAAATCATTTGACCATAAATGTTTGAGTTTATTCCTGAACTCTTCATGCTATTCCATTGATTTATATACATCTATTCATATGCCAGGTTTGATTATTATAGATTTGGAGTAAGTTTTGAAATCAGGAAATGTGAGTCCTTCAACTTTGTTCTTGCTTTTCAAGATCGTTTTGGCTGTTTAGAGTTCCTTGTAATTTCATACAAGTTTTAGAATTGGCTTTTTTTTTTCACTTTGGCAAAGAGAGCCAATGGGAATTTTATTGGATTACATTGATTCTGTAGATTTCTTGAGTCTCTTACTGACCAAATACATCAAATATGCTTAAGTCTATGAATACAAAAAAAACCTCTAAAATAATAAATTCATTTGTTTTTGCCCTTGGAAAATACTAGGAACCCAACTCATTATTTTGAAAATTGTTAAATGAGGGAGAAAAATGAAGCATTTATCATGCCTTTCCTAGAACTACTCTTCAGGGTATCCAAATAGTTGATAACAAGACATTTCACCTTTAGAAGTATTCCAGCCAATGAAGGGTGAAGGAATTGTAGAATTAGAATATCACCAGTAAGAGATCACAAGCATATCTTCTGCTAATATTACAAAAAGAGACATTGTGTGCCTCCTAACAGAAGTGTATGTCACCACATATGACATATTTTTCTTTTTTAAAAATCTTATTTTTGACCACAACTGAAGAGGTAATTACCAATTTGCAGGAGCTACAAGGAACAGAAGAACATGTCAAATGACAACACAGGATGCAATGAGAAACATGATAGGACCTATGACCATATTTCTTAAGAAAAAAATTACAACAAAGACAGAAAAAAGATACAGAGGGAAACCCATCGTTTCAAAGAGATTAATTTATAAGACACAGAAAACAGTTGTAATATATGGACCTTACCTGGGCTCTGATTTGAACAAATTATAAAATATTTATGAGATATTTGGAAAAACTTGAACATCAATCAGACATTTGATAATATTAAGAAACTGGTAATATTTTTGGTGTATATTTCTTAGAGATGTACACTGAAATTTTGCAATGGAAATCCTGTAATGCCTAGAATTTGCTTCAAAATAGTCTTGGAGCAGGCAGTGGAGAGGGGTACAGATGGAGTAAGAATGGTCATGAATTATTAAATGTTAAAGATGGGTGATAGGTACATCAGGGCTCATTGCACCACCCTTTCTTCTTTTATGACTGTTTGGATGCTCTCTACTTTAAAAATAAAATATCAGACATTAATGGTGTTTCTATGCTGCATGCATAGAAAGAGAACCAGAAACCAAAGTCCCTGACCTCTAACAGGTCACAGCCAAAAACTGACCACACAGAAACTGACTTAACAGGTACTCTGGACAACAGAATAAAATTATTAAACCAACACATGAAACGACAAGCAACTGTTCCTGTGAAAATCAGGATATTCCTCTATTCTCTTAATAGCAACCAGATAATAATACTGAAAAAGAAGAAAGTTGATTGTGTTAAACAAGTAGAGTTTCCTAGTTAACAACAGGGTAGGAAATATGCCTGGAAAGAGGTGTTGATCCCAGTTTCTATGTTTGACACTGGTGTGACATGATCTTAAGAGAAATGTGATGTATTGAATTAGAATTAGTTGACCTCAATTATCAGCAAAATGAATGTCTCAGCATTCTGGTGACGTCAGAACTGTAGGAGGGAAGATGTGGGTGGAATTTGGAAGCAATTTGTATTAAAGACAATGACTGAAATTACACCCTGAAGGATTTGAGCGTGTACAGAGAGATTTCATTGCATCTTTTAACCCTAAAACATCTTAGACATGATCTCTACTTATTGTTTACCCGTTGGTATGGTCTCAAACAAGGTCAATAAACCATTTCCCATGAATCTTTGTTGTTTTGCTTCTCTTGTTTACTGCCATTGCTGTCTGGTAGAAACCTTGAACTAGAAGGCAACAGGATGTGTTCTTTTAACAGCTTTTGTAGCTGGGTTTGGTTCTCTGGCAGTGTGGACGGCAACCAGGCCCAGTTGCTATATTTGACCCTATTGTTGTCTTTAAAAATGAGGGTCAGAACTACCCAGTATTAGAAGTATAGAGTGAGGCCGGTGCCGCGGCTCAATAGGCTAATTCCTCTGCCTTGTGGCGCCGGCACACCAGGTTCTAATCCCGGTCGGGGCGCCGGATTCTGCCTGGTTGCCCCTCTTCCAGGCCAGCTCTCTGCTGTGGCCCGGGAGTGCAGTGGAGGATGGCCCAAGTGCTTGGGCCCTGCACTGGCATGGGAGACCAGGAGAAGCACCTGGCTCCTGGCTTCGGATCAGCGTGATGCGCAGGCCGCAGCAGCCATTGGAGGGTGAACCAACGGTAAAGGAAGACCTTTCTCTCTGTCTCTCTCTCACTGTCCACTCTGCCTGTCAAAAAAATAAAAAAATTAAAAAAAGAAGTATAGAGTGAGATAGGTGTCCGTAAATAATTCCTACCATCCAGAAATAATTCTACTATTCTATTCCAGCTTCCTGTTTCCTGTCACACCAGATTTCTCAGATCTTCACAGGGTTATTTATCAAGCCATCTCTTTATCCTTGGTGAGCTCCTTTATGCTCATATTTCTGGGTAAGAAGATTTCCAGTCCCCATAACTACAGAGTCAATTCCAACCAGGTGAGAGGACTATTACTTCTCTGACCCTTACATCTTTGTTCTCTAATCTGAGCCTCCTGCCAACATGAAGGCTGAATTCTCCTTTAATCATAGAGCCACTTGCACTATAATTTGGACTGTAATCACAAAAGCATTTTTGAGAGGTGAAGGATACTTGAGGTGAAGGAGTGACTAGAATTAACGTGTTATCCCCCTAGAACAGATGTAATACAGAGAGGCACAAAGATAACAAATAGCATCATATTATTAAGCTAGCACAGTTCCTCCCTTCATTTTATCTTTCCACCAGGTCTTTGGAAGTCAACCACATACTGAAGCACAAGAAGAAACGCTAAGAAATCCTATCCAAAACGAGGCTACTAATCTACGTAATTACATTGGCCTCCCAGAAATAGTCTTTGTCTTTTGGTTTTTATATTTTAGAGAAAATCATCAACCATTCTAAATTTGGTCCTTTCTCTAGAACTCAGGAGTGGAATATGGAAGCATAGGAAAGAGAGAAAAGTTCTGTGCTTCTCAGTCAGGATCATTCTCGGTCCCAGTTACCACATGAAAGACAATAAAAGTGCAAGTGTCTCATTCCTGCGCCTTGAGAATGTACTTTCCTTATGACCACCAGCTGAAATGAAAATTCAGCTTAATGTAGAAAATCAGATTTGCCATCCTTTTGTTCTCTCTCTATTTCAGTGTGTTGTTTGAAGTGATGTAAACTACCCCATCTTCATACACAAGAAATAAACAGTACACCTTTATCCAACTCAAATCACAATTCTTCAACAAAGAGTGGGCTTAAAGTGTATGCCATTTCTTTGCAGGATCTAATAGCCATCGGCTTTTGCAATGTCGTCAGTTCATTTTTCAGATCTTTTGTGTTCACCGGTGCCATTGCCAGGACTATTATCCAGGATAAATGTGGAGGAAGACAACAGGTGTGTAGAAAGAGAATTTAATCTCTAATCTGTAAAGATATTTATGCCAATCCACATATGCATTCATAGAAGGGGATTGTATGGATTTCATCTTATTGCTGTTTTAACGTTATGCTTGATGGGAAAGATTTCTTAGAAGAATTTGGATTCCAGGCATACATGCTTTATATTTTGCTCAGATTTAGTCTTAAAAGTTATTTGTCAATATGGAACTTAAACATCACTTTCTATAGAAATGTTATTATATATATATATATATATATATATATGGTGTGTATATGAGTCTGTGTGTGTGTGTATGTGTGTGTGAGAGAGAGAGAGTATTAGCCCACAAAAATCCAATGCTGCCATCATCTATTCATGTTTTGTTTTTCCTTTGGGAAGTTGCATTCTCCTGCCTCTCTGGGAAAGCAATGGTGCAACTCTGCTCACTCTGGCAGCCAACGAGAAGATTCCTCGCTTCCTCGGGGGGCTTGGCAAGAGGCTTTTGTGCTAGGGAGTCTCGTCTAGGGAGCCTGGAGAACTTATGAATGTTCTACTTGTATGGAAGAGAAAGTTCTCTAGATCAGGTTCTCTTTAGGTGTTCCAAGTTAATAAAGGACAAAGAAGATTCTAAACAGGCAAACATTGTCCCATTGTAGACACAGGATTTGCTAAGCCCTACGTTCATGAGCTTTGAGCTGACTAGATAATAGTCATGTGGTCACATGGGAGGGGTCCCAGGCCTATCAGTATGTGTTTGGAGCATGACAAAATGTCAGGTGGTTATCAGAACTGAAACCAGGATAAGCCCAGGGAATGAGTCTGCGTTCAAGTGACAGAGAAACAGTTGCTGAGGTCAAAGGTAAGTTTATGCCTTAGAAGCATAGTGAGAAGGGATAGTGATGGTCAGAAACTCAAATGTCAGAAGAATGGATACTGAATTTTAACAGGGAAAGATGAAGTGCACAGTTCATGGGCAAATACAAGGTGAAATCAAAGATAAGATGAAAGCTTTAAGGTAAAAGAAGAAAACTGAGTGAGAGTGAGAGCAAGGGTCTTGACGAGTGACATCATAACATTTAGGTGAACTCATGGAGCTCCTTTAAGGCGCACTGGCCTTTTCAACTCCTGCTTGACAGAAAGAAGGAATTCTGGGGGTAGGCGCCAGAGCCCAGGGATTGCGGGGGGGTTAAGCCATGGCTTGGGACACCCACTTCCCATATCCAAGTGCCAGTTCACACCCTGGCTACTCCTCAAATCCAGCTTCCTGTTAATGCATCCTGGGAGGCAGCAGATAATTGTTCAAGTGCTTGGGCCCCTGCCACCCACCTAGGAGACCGAGGGCTCCTGGCTTTGGCCTGGCCTACCCTGGCTACTGCAGGCATTTAGCAAATACACCGGTGAGTAGAGGCTCTCTCTCTCTCTCTCTGCCCCCCTCTCTGTTGCCCTCACTTTCATGTAATTGAAAATAAATGAATGAACTTTTTCTTAAAAAATAAAAGAGCAATTTGGGCTGTTTTTTAAAAAAGGAAATTCTATACTTCAAAAGGTTCTTAGAAAATCTGTATTATGAAAAAGCTATGCATGGATTTCAACATTTTTTTGCCATATAACTTACTTTTAAATTTCACTTTTCCATGAATTTTTTGAAGGCCCCTCATACAAGTTTGAAAAACTTTGGAGACAGGCCGGCACCACAGCTCACTTGGCTAATCCTCTGCCTGCGGCGCTGGCACACCGGGTTCTAGTCCTGGCTGGGGCGCCGGATTCTGTCCCGGTTACCCCTCTTCCAGGCCAGCTCTCTGCTGTGGCCAGGGAGTGCAGTGGAGGATGGCCCAAGTGCTTGGGCCTTGCACCCCATGCGAGATCAGGAGAAGCACCTGGCTCCTGCCATCGGATCAGTGCGGTGCGCCAGCCATGGCATCCACTTGGGGGGTGAACCAACGGAAAAAGGAAGACCTTTCTCTCTCTCTCTCTCTCTCTCTCTCTCTCTCTCTCACTGTCTAACTCTGCCTGTCAAAAATAAAATAAAGTGTTACTTTAAAAAAAAAAAACTTTGGAGACAAAGATAAAAGGGAGAGTTTTATGATATGAAGGAATGGCAGTGCAATTCTAAAGATTTGTTCAACTAACTTGTCACTCTGATAATAAATTTGAGGAGACAAGATGCACACAGTTGGCAAAACTAAATTGTAGCACAAGGAAGATTGAGTATAGAGTGAATGAGTACACTAAACAGAGTGCCATAAAAGCTGTGAGATGGAAACTGATGGAGGGAGTGGGACCTTCAGGGAACACTGGAAGGAGGTGTGGATGGGTATGGAGGGCAAGAAGGAGGAAGGCTTCAGTTCAGCCTCGGAACTGTCTCACGTCCCCCAGGGCGGTGGGGACAGGAGGAGAATAGCTTTAATGATTGTGCTCATGGATCCCCAGAGTAGAAAGGCTCAGCTTTGGGAGGGTCTAAGCCTGCGAGGATTCAATTTCCAACCTCTGAGCCGCCTCTCTTTGCCATCTTAGCTCACTGGAAAAAGGGCCTGCCACGGTGTCTGCCTATGACAAAAACAAGGTTTTGCTGCCACCTTGTTCACCTGTGCAGCATTACCTACCAGTGATAGTTCATTACCTACCAGTGATAGTTCTCATTGCAGTTCAAGGACCTTCCAAGGGGAGGCATGTCCCTAGATTGCTAGGGTTGCCCTTCCCTGAGACCCTGTTCCAGCCAGTGCAAAGCACCCACTCAAGCAGAGAATGTGCTGGCTCCCAGAGCTGCATACTGGAGCTGCCCAGAGGCCACCAAGTTTCTGATCTGGACCAGAAGAGGCCTCTGAGACTCCTTCAGTCTCCTTCATCCCACAGCAGTGCGTGCTGTCTCCATCCCTTCTCTCTGCCTGAGGACATCCTGACTTCCTCAGAGTTCCTCGGGGCTCCAGGAATGATAAGTAGGGTGCTGACTCTGAACCTCTCAAATATGACCTGCCACCAAGGATGGCTTTATTTTAATTTTGTATCTGGCATAAATATGAACTATGTATTAATGTGTCGGAATTTAATGCTTCCACGTCTAGAACCCATATCCCTTCGTTGGTTACCCACTGTCCCTTCTACTGCCCACCTTCAGACTTCAGAGCTATCGCAGTCATGACCCATGGCAGAGGGAAGGTGAGGAGCCCTTGGCCTGAGCTTAGTGGGATTGTTCCCCACCCCACCTTCCTGCTCTTCCACTCTGACCCCACTGTGCTTCCCTGCTCTCTGCTGTTGGGCCCTTTCCTCATCCCCTGCTTTCCAAGGACTGGCCTTCTTGCCTGTGCGCAGACCCTCAGTTAACATAAAATAGAGAAATGTCTTCTTGGCAGAGATAGCAAATGGGGCAGTGCAGACAGCCTGGATTTTTAGAGTCCCATGGTCTGAGGGGTTGAAAGCTGACTCCATGCTTCTTGGATGTGTGACCTTGGGTGAACTACTTTTGCCCTCTCAGTTTCTAGTCCTCATCTGTAAAATAGAGATCAAACCAACCTTTCATTGCGAGAATTGAATTAGATGCAAATAGTGTCCACCACATTGCCTGTCACTTAAGAGATGTTCAAAAGTCATAATTTCCACCCATGTCCCTACAGCCCAGGCACGTGTTCAGCAGTCCACTGGCCTACTTCATGGAATGCACTGTGCAGGGAGCAGTTGGTGTCTGAGGGTCTGCATGTCGATAGTGACCATGGCTGTGGGAATTTACATTGCCTTGGATTCTTGGAGAGAAGGCAGAGTTGGTCTTTGTCCAAGAAAGCCTAGAGAAATGGAGAGAAATGGAGGAAAATCAGAGCAGGAGAGCAAAATAGGCACAAGATGTTAAATGCTGCAGTTCTTGCTATCTTTAGACACTGTTCAGGAGAGCCTGAGACCTGAGAGCCCTGGAGCGTCTTCTTGAGTGAGGCCCAGTGCCACCAAGGAGGGTCCCCTGATGCCAAAGCCTGTCCTCTGGATGTGCTGCTGAGGGGACGCACGTGGCTTGCAGCCCTCCCAGCCATCTCTGCCCTCTAATTTGATGGGTTTCAGTGTGCTGTTCATACTCACTTTTATCTAAGTTTTCATATGGCTTATTTTGGTGTCTGCCTATCTTTGTTTTCTAAAAAATAGAAGACTTTTGGAAAAAAGAAGTAGTAAGAAAGAAAAGGCCTGATATATTTTCCTACAATAATCAAAGTAGTTTTTCAATGTTGACTTATTTTACTTATTTCAAAGGGAGGAAGAGAGAGAAAGAGAGAGAGAGGCTGAAGGAGAAATTTCCCATCCACTGGTTCACTTCCCATGTATCCACAATAGTCAGGACTGGGCCAGGCCAAATCCAGGAGCTAGGAATTCAAACTGGATCTCCCACATGGATGACAGAGGCCCAGTGACTTGAGCCATCACCTGCTGCTTCCCAGGCTGCACATTAGCAGGTAACTGGATCAAAAGTAAAGCCAGGACTTGAACCCAGGAACTCTAATATGGGATGTAGGTATCCCAGGTGGCAGTTTAACTGCTGCACCAAATGCCTACACGCCCCCCCCTCAATTTTTTTTTTTTTTTTTTTTACTGTAGTGCTGTCCAAGACCAACTGAAAGCTGGAGCCAAAAATCAGCCTGAGCCCCAGGCTGGAGGGGCTATGGTCTGAGTTACTATTTCAAGTTCACAGAGTTTGAATGTTCACACACACACCTTTCTGAGTTTCTGAGCGATCCATCTTCCTGAATCCTACACTATGCTCATGGGGGCTAGCTTTTCCATGTTGGACCATTCACCTTAGCTGTGAATCAGCCAGAATGGGGGAAGGAGGGAGTTGAATGTTGATTGCATTGCTTTATTTTCAGTGCCACTTTCCTACAGCAAATATTGCTAAGTAGTAAGAGAGAGAACCAGTAGGAAGGAATCACTCAGCAATAAGGGTTACTCAGCAATAAATATGAGAGGCTGCCTCACTTCCTGCTTGTGTATGTGATTGTATCAATTTGTGATTACAGTTTTACCCCACCTTCCAACCCCGGTCATAGTGGAAAACGACACTGCTTTCTATTGTTTGTAATATTAAGGGCTTTAATCAAACAGAAATTTACCAGTGGAGAGTATAATGAGTTCAAGACTGTCCAGAGAGCCTTGGGATTATATAGGGAACTATATGTCTTAGCTTTCCCTCTTTATTTGCCAAGGATTGCTGCTGACCCAGTGATTCTGAGCCCAGAGTAGTCAATTGAGTGAGGACAGGATCCACAGCTGCTCTGTACAGCCTTGACCCATGGTGGTAGCTTTGTTGTTGTTGTTTTTATTGTACTAAAGCAACGAGAAGCTAAAGTAGGAAAATGGGAACTAATTCCCCTTAGATTTTTTTTTAAGATGCTATACCACTAGAACAGTTAGATGGGGAATTAACCAAGCTCCAAATGGAGACTGAAGAGTGGGATGTCTATACGAGAAGTAGCATGGGTGGAGTTTCAGGGATATTTGTCATGGGTCCACTAGGGCTTTTCTAAGTTGTGTAAGGAGAGCTTAACGTTAGGAAGGGGTGCAAGTCAGATCTGAGGAGACTTCAATTCATAGCACAGAGCTGTGGCAATCAGGATTCAAATACTCGAGACAATTGGGAACTTTTCTGAGGGCACTCATGCATCCACTCAATTCAGGTATTTAGCAGGCACCTAGGAGGCATGTGAGCACTTTGATAAGACCTGAAAATGTCAGTTCAACAAAAACGCACTTACACCGAACCCAGCTCCTTTTAAGACAAAGAATGACCGGCTTCTCACCAAGCAGAAGGCCTGGGTTGCAGACAGGGCCCAGCACGCTCCTGACGGTTTCTCTCCAACCGGCTCTGTCTCCTCAGTTTGCATCTCTGGTAGGCGCAGGTCTGATGCTGCTCCTGATGGTGAAAGCAGGCCACTTCTTCTCTGAACTGCCAAACGTAAGTAGATGCGATCAAGTGGGCAAGTGCAGAAGAAACTCTGGATTCCGCCCTGGTGGGGCATCTCGGAGAACTGCATTCGGCTTGTTCCCGTGGTTGCTATAGTCTGACTCTAGTCCTTTTCCTTTAAAACAGTAGCATCTACATACACACGATATAGAGCTTGTAAGTGTGTATTTTTAAAAAGATTTTGTTATTTATTTGAAAGGAAGAGGTACAGAGAAAGAGAGAGAGACAGAGATCTTCCATCCACTCGTTCACTCCCCAGATGACTGCAATGGGCGGGGCTGGGCCAGGCTGAAGCCAGGAGCCCAGAGCTTCACCCAAATTTCCTGCATGAGTGGCAGGGGCCTAAGCACTTGGGCCATCTTCTTTCTCAGGGCTTTCTCAGGTCATTAGCAGGCAGATTAATCCGAAGTGGAGCAGCCAGGACTGGAACTGATGCTCAGATATAAGATGATGCCATTGTAGGCAATGACTTAACCCACCGCGCTATAGCACTGGACCCTTCTTCTTTTATTTCTTTTTTTTAATAAATAAATAGATTTATTTGAAAGTCAGAATTACAGAGAAGGAGATTGTTCATCCACTGGTTCAACTCCCCAGATGGCCACATCAGCCAACATTGGGCCAAGCTGAAGCCAGGAGCCAGGAGTTTCATCCGGGTCTCCCACTTGGGTGGCAAGGGCCCAAGCACTGAGCCATCCTCCGCTGCTTTCCTAGGCATATTATCAGGGAACTGTTGCCCATATGGGATGCCGGTGTTGCAGGGGGCAACTTTACAGGAAACGCCACGACCTCAGCCAGTGAATGTGTATTTTTATCTATATAACAGTGTAGCAGTGTCAGACTTCGAGTAAGCACTCAAGAAACCTTAGTTATTGGTGTTACTGCTATCATTTTCCTTTACTGCTTAAGCAGTAAGGATTCAATGAGAAAAAATGACCCAAATAGATTTCAGTGCAATACCCCATGCCTGACACATGCTTGGAAACTCACTGTGTTTTCATGCCATCTGTTTCCCTACACTGTTTCCAGAAGGCCTTGTTCTGTATTCCTGTGAACTGCATTCTCCCATGGCTTGCACACCACCTCTTGGTTAGCTGACAAGGGTGAGTCCGAACATTGAGTTTTAACTCAGTGTTCAGCTAGGATGTCCCTAATAAGAATGTGCCATTTCTTCCCCTGTTTAAGACTGACCACCTGCCACTTGGTTTTGCCAGGTGTGTTCACTACTGGCCGTAATCAGTTTCTTCTTCTAAGTTATAATGCAGACCCATGCCCAGTGGTCACCATTTGCTTGTACGTTTTCTTCTTGCTTCCTTCACCCACTTTCCTGCCATACTTAGGGCTCTCTCCTGCTGCAGCAGCTTGGTTACACCCAGAAGTGGCCATTCCCGAAGATGAAAGGGCTGAATGTAATCCCCGTCCATTCAAACCCTTCCCTTCCTCCGGGCCAACTTCAGGTTTCAGTACAGCAGGACCCCCACAAGGCCGCTGCTGCCTTCCACCCTTCTGATTCAAGGATCCTGGAGCCCAGGCGTGGAATCTACACAAGCAGAGGAAGCAATGAATAAGCTCGTGTGGAACACACAGCTGTGCTCTCACTCCCAGCCGAAACCATCTCCGAAACTCAGTTTAGACAGCACCTTTCTATAACTTGAGAGGTCTGTTTTAGCAGGGTCATTCACTAATTTACTTTGAATAAGTAATGTTTTATGCAACTAGACACAGCAGATTTTTTATTAATTTCTTTTTATTGGCAAACAATAATTGTACATATTTATGGGGTATAGAGTAATATTTCAATGCATGCATAGATTTTAATGATCAAATTAGGACTATTAGCATCTATTTCTTTATATATTCAAGATTTCTTTGTAGTGTGAACATTCAAAAGTCTTTCAGGGCCAGCGCTGTGGCATAGTGGGTAAAGCTGCTACCTGTAGTGCTGGCATCCCATATGAGCACCAGTTCAAGTCCCAGCTGCTCCACTTCTGATCCAGCTCTCTCCTATGACCTAGGAAAGCAGTAGAAGATGGCCCACATTCTTGGGCCCCTGAACCCATGTGGGAGACCCGGAAGAAGCTCCTGGCTCCTGGCTTTGGATTGGTGCAGCTCCAGTCATTGCAGCCATCTGAGGAGTGAACCAGCAGATGGAAAACCTCTCTCTCTGCCTCTGCCTCTCTGTAGTGCTGCCTTTCAAATAAATAAATAAATCTTTAAAAAAAGAAACTCTTTCTTTAAAAAGAAGTCTTTCTTCAAGCTATTTAGAAAAATACAATATGTTACTGTTAACTGTTGTTACCCTACTATGCAATAGAACACCAGGATTATTTTTACAATGAGGAAAAAAAAACCTTTTTAATTCAATAAAAATAAACCTTTCTGAGGTATAATTTATATAAAATATGTTTTATAAACTTAATTGACTTTGAAGAACCCAAGAATGATACGTGTTTTGTGAGCACTTAGACGTAACTATAGCTTATGAGACATAAGAATATCCTCCATTTAATGCACTAAAATGAAGTAAATCTTTAAGAACAGGTTTTACTGTTAGCTCTCATAATCCAACTCTTTGAGGACAGAGGTCCTACATGGGAAGTTAGTGCACAGTGACTGCTGTTGTTACATTAACAATTAACACTCTCACGTATGACATCAGAGTGATCACCCAAGGCTCTTGACATGAGCTGCCAAGGCTATGGAAGCCTTTTGTGACCACAGGCTCTGTCAGTATTTGGACAAGGCAGTAAGCAAAGTGGAAGTTCTCTTCTCCCTTCAGAGAAAAGTACATCCTTCTTTGATGACCACTTCTTTCCACTGGGGTCTCACTCACTGAGGTGCTTCATGTAGGACACTTTTTGCCAAAGTGTCTTGGCTTTCCATGCCTGAAATGCTCTTACTGGCTTTTCAATCAGACCAGAATGACTTAAGGGCGGATTCTGAGGTCAGATTGTTACTTAAAGTGATTGCCATTCTATGAGTCTGCTGTATGGACTGAAAAGGCAGATTTAAAACAAACAAACAAAAAATCTAGGAAAACTAACAAAAACTGCCAGAATTCACTGAAGGGTAGTGATAAAAGCAGGTAGCAGGTCGGCACCGCGGCTTAATAGGCTAATTCTCCGCCTGTGGCGCCAGCACCTTGGGTTCTAGTCCCGGTCGGGGCGCCCGATTCTGTCCCAGTAGCCCCTCTTCCAGGCCAGCTCTCTGCTGTGGCCAGGGAGTGCAGTGGAGGATGGCCCAAGTGCTTGGGCCCTGCACCCCATGGGAGACCAGGAGAAGCACCTGGCTCCTGCCATCGGATCAGTGCGGTGCGCCGGCCGCAGTGCACCTGCCGCAGTGGCCATTGGAGGGTGAACCAGCGGGAAAAGGAAGACCTTTCTCTCTGTCTCTCTCTCTCCCACTGTCCACTCTGCCTGTCAAAAAAAAAAAAAAGCAGGTAGCATTCCTTTATAATAAACACATTAGGGACAGGACAGCTCTAACTTCTGGCAGGCAATGTCGTATCACAGGGTTTGCATAGCATCTAGCTAGCATGTTTCAGGGCAAGAAGATGTGAAGAAAATCTAGTGGATGGAATATCAAAATTTACTGCAACAGTGAAGCTCCGTGAGTGTTAGGCTATGGAAGACTTCTTCATTCTATGAAAAACCATGGAGTGGTTGTCGTGAAAACATGATGCAGAAGAGTGTAAACATGATGCAGAAAAGTGTGTGAAAAAATAGAAGGAGAATGCACCCAAAAATGCTAACAATGGTTATCTTTGGAAAGATGAAAATTACGTATGAGTTTAATTATTTGACACCATGAGCACATTTGACCTTAATATTCAGAAAGGCAAAAGTTTGGCTGTATTTTGTTTCATAGAAAGATCTGTTTCCTTTCCGTACTCCTTGTCTCAAATCCAAGAATCTTTCAAAAACCCTATGAAGCGGAGTTTTTTTTTTTTTTTTTTTTTTTTTTTCCTTTTTACCACATATCTCTCTACAAACTGCAGAAACCTGGGAGGCTGGATGGAAAGAGGATGCTATGGTGGGAGAGACATCATGTTGTAACTTCATCTCTGTTCTTGTCTTCTGTCATGGCACCTTACAACTACAGACAAACTTGAATAAAAGCCCAATTGGAACTATTTTAGAGTTTCTATGAGTAGATGCTCTCCCTCCCTCCCTCTTCCTTTCTATCCCCCACCCCAACACTCAGATTGATTTATCTGAAAGTCAGTTACAGAGAAAGAAATCTTCCATCCACTGGTTCACTCTCCAGATGGCCCACAACTGCCAAGGCTGCACCAGGCTGAAGCTAAGAGCTTCATTTAGGTCTCCCACGTGGATAGCAGGGGCCCAAGCACTTGAGCCACCTTCTGCCACTTTTCCCAGGCCATTATCAGGGGTCTGGATAAAAAATGGAGCAGCCACGACACAAACCGGTGCCTATAAGGGATGCCAGCATGGCAGACAGTGGCTTTACCCACTACGTCACAACACCAGTCCCAGAAGTTCCCTTTATTGATCACCTCAACAGTCAATGGTTTTCTAGACAATTTTGGTAACACAGAGATGTCAAGAAAACTAAACAAGACAAGGCCAAATAGCCAAAGACAATACAAAAACCAAAGGTGCCAGCTCCTATGGGTCTTGACTAACACACCAAAAGTGATGATGCTGAAGCACAAGGGACTAGATGGCTGCACTTTTGGCTTCTGCTATGTATTGGATATTAGTCTGGACACTGAGTGTCCCCTAAAGGCCCATATCTTAAAGGTGTGGCCCCCAAAGTCTTATGTTTAAACAACATGGGGACTGGGATTGGCACTGTGGACCAGCATGTTAAACTGCCACTTGGAATGCCGTCATCCCATATCAGAGTGCTGGTTCAACTCCCAGCTGCTCTATTTTTGATCCAGCTTCCTACTAATGTGCCTGGGAAGGTAGCAGAAAATGACCCAAGTCCTTGGTCCCTGGCACCCATGTGGGAAACCCAGATGGAGTTTCTGGCTCCTGGGTTCAGGCTAGCCCAGCCCTGGCTGTTGCAGCCATTTGGGGAGTGAACCAGCAGATAGATTTCTCTGTGTGTGTGCGTGTCTGTCTGTCTGTCCCTCTTTCTCTGTCACTCTGCCATTCAAATAGATAAATATTTCTTTAAAAAAGAAAGTGAGGGGGGGTCAGTGCTGTGGCATAGCAGGTGAAGCTGCCACTTGCACTCCAGCATCGATGTGGGCTCTGATTTGAGACACAGCTGCTCCACTTCAGATCCAGCTCCCTGCTAATGCACTGGAAAGGCAGTGGAAGATGGCCTGGGTGCTTGCATTCCTGCACCCATATGGGACACCCAGATGCAACTCTGGGCTCCTGGCCTGGCCCAGCCTCTGCTGTTACAGCCATCTAGGGAATGAAGCAAAGATGGAGGATCTCTCTCTCCCTCTCTCTCTCTCTCTTTGATTTTGACTTTCTAATAAATAGATATATATTTTAAAAGCATGCAAAAAGTAATTATAAAATGATGTTTGTTAAATCTAGAGGTTCCTAACTCTCAAACAATTAGGATTTGTACTAAAAGCAAGCCTTACTGTTATTTAAAAAAAAAAAAAGAAGAAGAAGAAGAAAGAAGGAAAAAAAGAAGTAGATACTATATTCAATTTTGGTATTGAAGGTGGGGACTTTGTGAGGTGACTGGATTGTATTGGGCCATTAGGGTGGAGACCCCATGATGAATCCTGGTGCTTTTTAAGAGACCACATGTACACAGACACACATCTCACCCCCTCTTGCCATGTGTTGCTCTGTGCCCCTTAGCGCCCCCAGAGGCTGAACCAATGGGTCGCCCTTATTTGAACTGTGAATCTCCAGGACCATGAGCCAAAAATCCACCTCCTTTCATTATAAAGTTGGTTGCCCCCAGTATTTCACTGTAGTCATGAGAAGCCGACTAAAACAGCTGTCCTTCCTCTTACTGTCTACAGTAAACTCTGAATCTAACAGGGGCCTGTTGTGGCTGTGCTGAGTCAGGATTGGCCTTGCCTTGACCTCACCTTGTGTGTTTAACTAATTATGGAGGAAAGCAGAGAACAGTATGGAGTATATTTGGACAGTGGGTTGGAGCATGGATGTGCCATTCACATGAACTAGCAATGCAAAATATCTCTGAGAGACAAAGCTGATTAATTTTGTAGTTCCTGTGTGGGAATTTGAGAGTTTTATCCCCGTGACCTCTTCCCAACCCTCCCTCCCAATCCCCCATCACAAAGGGAAAACAAGCAAGGTTTATCTTTTCCCACAGGCTGTGCTGGCTGGGATTATCCTGAGTAATGTCCTGCCCTACCTTGAAGCCATTTACAGCCTCCCCACCCTGTGGAGGCAGGACCAGTATGACTGTGTGAGTGTAGATGCCCTCCCTGGCTGGGGTGGGTAAGGACAGGGAAGGGTGGAGAGAGGGGAAGACATCAGCCGCGGACGTGAAGAGCAGCAGCAACTCGTTGTTGCCCGATGCTCTAGTTTTGGTTTTTAAGGGGGGAGTCAAGGTGGTTGGTATGTGAAACCACAGAGGCCTCATCCCAACCGTGCACGCTTAAATCAGAGGGCTTCATTGGATGGCTGCTGCACGTGCAAACCTAGAAAAAAGGATTTGTCTTCCGTTGTCTGTCTGAAAGACTTTTAATCCAAGGAATAGAAACAAGTCCAGGGTAGGGGGCCCAAATCCTAATAGGAGGAGGGGGTGTCTGGAGCACTTTCCTCCTCCTGTGAAACCAGAGGACAGAAAGGGAGAGGAACAAGAAATAAAAGACGAGGTAGAGAATATGATAAGAGGAGAAAGAGACCACAGAAGCAGAGAAATATTAAAGGGGTAATTTTCGCAGCCAGATCGCTGAGGATTTAAGCGGGGATGTGGTCCAGTGGACAGATGGGGTTTCTGGTCCAGGAGAAGGGACAGAACTTGCAGTGGACTGGGGAGAACAGGGGGAAGCTGAGTGCAGACCTTGACAAGCAGGGGGTGGTGGGGAAGGAAATACTGGAGGGAGTTTTAGACTTCTACGCAGGTGAGGATAAGGTCACGGGTGGAGAGTGCTGGAGAAGGTGGTTGAGTCAGGGGTTGAAAAGATCTGCAATTACTATCACACATCTGAAAACAGCAGGTATCACTTGATGAGTGTTCTGCTTTACCCATAAGGCACATAATAGTGTGTCTGTTTCGCATGAGGAAACAGAAGTTTCAAGAGAGAACTGGGGAGAGACCATTTTGGGGATACATGGAAGAACTAGGTGCCAACTCTTTGTGAGGGCTCCAGTCCATATAGCTGTGGGGTTTCTTTGTTCACCTCTAAACCCCAGGTATAGGAATGGAGAGAGGGAAAGGTGAGATGAAAGATGACACTGGACACTTTCTCAGTTCAACACGTTTTCATGATCCTCTTTTCCCCTTGTTTTCCATAAGATTCTTTGGCTGGTGACTTTCTCATCCGCGATCTTCCTGGGACTGGACTTCGGACTACTGGTTTCCTTAGTGTTTGCTTTCTTCATCATCACTGTTCGTTCGCACAGGTACTTTGTCTCGGGCAGTAGGAGGTTAGCTGTGCCAGGCAAGGCAGCTGTGGCGTACAGCAAGTGCTTTTCCTTTCAGAACCAAGGTCCTCCTCCTGGGTCAGATCCCTAACACCAACATTTACAGAAGCATCAATGACTATCGGGAGGTGAGAACCCACATCGTCCCACTTCTTTTTTTTTTTTTTTAAAGATTTATTTATTTATTTGAAAGTCAGAGTTACACAGAGAAGGAGAGGCAGAGAGAGAGAGAGAGAAAGGTCTTCAATCCGCTGGTTCACTCCCCAATTGGCTGCAACGGTTGGAGCTGTGCCGATCTGAAGCCAGGAGCCAGGAGCTTCCTCCAGATCTCCCACACAGGTGCAGGGGCCCAAGGACTTGGGTCATCTTTTGCTGCTTTCCCAGGCCATAGCAGAGAGCTGGATCGGAAGTGGGGCAGCCGGGACTCGAACCGGCGGCCATATGTGATGCCGGTGCTGCAGGCAGTGGCTTTACCCCCTACACCCCAGTGCCAGCGCCTATCCTACTTCTTTACCCTGGGAGGGGGACGCTCCAAGCCTGGAGCTTAGACACTCCACAGAAGCCCCTTTCTGTCTGCTGCCTGCTGCACTGCAGACACACATGTCCAGAGGAAGAGGACGTGGTGCCCAAGGCTACAGGCAGGTGCTGAAGCAGCTGACCCCTTATCATGATGCAGCCAGCTGAGGACCATTTCAAATGGAGGGGAAGGTCAAAGAAAGAGCAGAATGAGAAAATGGGGAGGGGAAGAAGACAGAGGAAAAGCAGCTGGGTGAAAATGGGAGGAGAAAACTTTCTAGTTCTTGCCTCTAATTAGAAAGAACCCCAAGAGGTGAGAACTCCCCCTCAGCTTCTCATTTTGCCTGGCAGATCGTGAGCATTCCCGGCGTGAAGATCTTCCAGTGCTGCAACTCCATCACGTTCGTGAACATTTACCACCTCAGACGCAGGCTGCTAAAGGAGGTGACCTCTCGCCCCGGCCTTCCTCCACAGCCGCCCCCTCCCGCCCTCCTTCCCATCATGCACCAGCTCTAGGAGCGCTCTCTTCTGTCCTCCAGGTGGATATGGTCCGAGTGCCTCTGAAAGAAGAAGAGATTTTCAGCCTGTTTAACCAAAGTGATATGGACGCACAGGAAAATAAGATTTTCCGGTGTTCCTGCAATTGTGATGAAGTGGAGCCCCCACCCAGGGTTAGAATTGTCTTTTTTTCTTGCCACTTTCTCCACATTTTATAATGAAGTGCACTAGTAGTTTAAAAAAAAAAAAAAAACAAACAAATTAAGGGACTGGCATGTTGGTGCAGTGGCCCATATTGGAGTGCCTAGTCTGAGTCCTGGCTGTCCCACTAGCTCCCTGCTAATGCACCTAGGAAGGCAGTGGGTAATAGCCCAAGTGCTTAGGGCCCTGCCACCCATGTGGGAGACCTGGATGGAGTTCCAGGCTCCAGGGTTCAGCTTGGCCCAGCCACAGCTGTTGCAGCTATTTGGAGAGTAAACCAGCAGATGGAAGATCTCTCTATCTTTGTATGTCTCTCCCTCTGTCTGTGTGTCACTCAGCCTTTCAAAATCAAATAAAATAAATCATTTTTAAAAAAGCTAATCAAAATCCCTGAGGGATTTTGATTTTCAGATGTACCATGGAGAACTGGAAATCCAAGATTTTTACTCAGAAATGAAGACGTGGGTTCAGGATTCGACGTGAAAGTGGCCATGGAGAGAGGCTCCTCCTGGACAGTGACGAGCCTACACTTTGCCTGTTGAAGATGCTGACACTTCCCTCGCTATACCTCCTCCTGGCTTTAGAGCTGTGCAAATAAGTGACTGAAACGTTGTTTTCTGACTCCAGCTAGCGCAAGGCCAAGGTGGCTGGGGTTTGGAAGGTTCCACCAGGGTGTCCTGATGTCTGCCTGAGACCGAGGAAGCAATGGTGGGGAGGGGGGGTGGAGTGAGGGATGGGGCTGGGGTGGGGAGACAAGCACAGTTTGCTATTCTGGAATGAGATCTATCTTTCTTTTTTTTTTTTTTTTTTTTTTTTTGACAGGCAGAGTGGACAGTGAGAGAGAGAGAGACAGAGAGAAAGGTCTTCCTTTTGCCGTTGGTTCACCCTCCAATGGCCGCCGCGGCCAGCACACCGCGCTGATCCGATGGCAGGAGCCAGGTACTTCTCCTGGTCTCCCATGGGGTGCAGGGCCCAAGTACTTGGGCCATCCTCCACTGCACTCCCTGGCCACAGCAGAGAGCTGGCCTGGAAGAGGGGCAACCGGGACAGAATCCGGCGCCCCGACCGGGACTAGAACCTGGGGTGCCGGCGCCTCAAGGTGGAGGATTAGCCTAGTGAGCCACGGCGCCGGCCTCTGGAATGAGATTTTATTTTCCCTGATGAGAATTGCAAAGTGTTCATTATTTCTAACCTGGACTTGGTCTAAATCTCCTCTTCCAGCAGAGCAGGCTGCTCCTTTGTGGCTTCTGAGCCTTCTGGTGATCAACTGTGCTGTAGCTGACACCCTGGAGAGGCAGCTCTATACACACAGACACACACACACACACACACACACACACCTCTCCTCCCCATCACGCAGGCACCTGCAAATCACTGCCTACTCATTCTTGGGCACTAATTAGAATATCAACAAGCTCAAATACTTAACGTTTGTTTGTGGTGAGAACATTTAAAATCTTTCAGCTATTTCAAAGTATACATTAAATTTTTTTAAAGTTTTTATACATTTGAAAGGCAGAAAGACAGCAAGAGTGAGAAAAAGACAGACAGAGGGTACACCCATCCACTGGTTCACATCTCAAAAACCTGCAAGAGCTGGTATTGGGCCAGGCCAAATTCAGGGGCCAGGAACTCAATCCAGGTCTACCACATGGGTGGCAGGGACTCACCTACTTGAGCCATCACCTGCTGCCTCCCAGGGTCCACATTAGCAGGAAACTGGAATCTGGAGCAGAGCTGGGTCTGAACCCAGGAACTCCGATATGGAATGTGGGTGTCCCACATCTTAACACGTAGGCCAAACACCTGCCCCTATAATACATTATTATTAACTATAATCACTGCACTGTGCAACATAACACCAGCGCTTACTCCTCCTATCTTACTGCAACTTTGTACCCATTGACCAATCTTCCCCTTTGCCCTGTCCACCCTCCCACACCCAGCCTCTCATAGCCACCATCCCACTGTACTTTTACAAGTTTGGTTCTTTTAGATTCCACATATAAGTGGGATCATACAGCATGTTTCTCTCTATGTCTGGCTTCTTTCACTTAATGTCCTCTAAGTCTATTCATGTTGTTAGAAATGAAAGAACTTCCTATTTATTTAAAAGCTGAATATGCTCTTATGGTGTATGTGTGTGTATATGTCTGTGTGTTTTTTTTTTTTTAATTTTCATTTTATTTGAAAGGCAGAGAGAGAGAATGAAAGAGATTCTCCATCCCCTTGTCCACTCTCTAAATGCCCAGAGTAGCTAGAGCTGGGCCAGGCCAAAGTCAGGACCTAAGAACCCAATCCAGGTCTCCCACATGGTTGGTAAGGACCCAACTACTTTATTTATTTATTTGAGAGGCAGAGTTGCAGACAGAGAGAAGGAGAGACATAAAGGTCTTCTATCCACTGATTCACTCCCCAAATGGCTGCAACGGCTGGAGCTGGGCCAACCCAAAGCCAGGAGCCAGGAGCTTCATCCATGTCTCCCATGTGAGTGCAGGGGCCCAAGCACTTGGGCCATCTTCCACTGTTTTCCCAGGCCATAAGTAGAGAGGTGGATTGGAAGTGGAGCAGCCAGGACACGAACCTGTGCCCATATGAGATGCCAGTGCCACAGGTGGAGGCCTAGCCTACTATGCCACAGTGCCAGCCTTGGACCCAACCAGTTGTCTAAAAACAGATTTATTCATTTACTGGAAAGGCAGAGTTGTAGAGAGAGAGAGGGAGAGGGAGGGAGAGAGGGAGAGAGAGATCGAGATCCTCCATCCACTAATTCAAATGGCCCAAATGACTGCAACAGCCAGGCTGAAGCCAGGGGCCAGGATTCCCAGGTGTGTGCAAGAGCCCAAGTACTTGAGCCATCCTCTGCTGCTGTCCTAGGCCATTAGCAGTGGATCAACCAGGTCATGCACAGTGCCCATATGGAGGCTGGCATTGCAGGCGGTGGCTCAACCTGCTACACCACAGCACCAGCCCTAGGACCCAACCATGTGAGCCATGACTCGCTGTCCCCTAGGGTCCATGTCAGCAGGAGCTGGAGCTAGAAACTGAGCCTAGGTACTTTGATATGGTATGTGGGCATCCCAACTGGCATCCTCTAACTACCAGGCCTAATGACCGCCTCCTATACCACTCATTTTAATCTATTAACCCAAGTGTGGATATTTAGATTTGTCTATTGCAAATAGTGCTACAGTGAACAAGGAGTATGTATCTTCAGCATACTGATGCCAATTCCTTTGGGTATAAAACCAGTCGTGGGATTGCTGGATCATATGGTGATTCTAGTTTTAGTTTTTTGAGGAACTTCTTCCAAAAAGGATGTATTAACATAGAACACCATCAATAATGTGTAAAGTTCACTTTTCCCCACATCCAATTGCCATCGCTTTTTTTATGTAATAACCACTCTAATGGGTATGAGGTGACGTCTCATTGTGGTTTTAATTTACGTTTATCTGATGACTAGAGATGATCAGCATTTTTTCATATATCTGTTGGCCATCTGTATGTCACCTTTTGAGAAAAGTCTAGTTAAGCCCTTTGCTCATTTTTAAATAGGGATATTTGTTTTCTCATTATTGAGTAGTTTGAGTTCTTACATATTTTGGATGATAGCTTCTTTCCAGTGCGTGGTTTCCAACTACACACTGTGGGTTGCCTTTTCACTCTATTAGTTGTTTCTGTTGCTATGCAGAAGTTTTAATTGATGCATTCTCATTTGTCAAATATTTTTTGGTTGCCTATGTTTTTTTTTTCCTTTTGGTCATAAAAAAGAAGTTTAGGGTCTCTGGGTATTTTTTTATTGTGTCAAAAACAAATGTGTAAAATAAAATGAGCCACTTTAACCTTTTTAAGTGTATAGTTCAGTAGTGCTAAGAATATCCTCAGGGGCACCAGTCACGCCCACCATCCACTTCCAGAACATTTTCATCTTACAACCTGTAGTTCTGTGGCCACTAAACAGTCGCCATTTCCCCGCCTCCCAGGCACTGGCAACCAAATCTACTTTCTGTCCCTGTTCCATCTATTCTAGATAGAATGTTGTCACTCCCCCTCTTCGTGGAGGAGGAGGAACGACACAGGACCCTGCGCTGTTCTTTTGTCTGCTCAGCCCTTCCTGGGTTTGCTGCTGGTTCTTCCCGGGTTGGCTACCGACCCTTCCACCTCCGTGGAAGGGCGGTTCCCCCTGCCACTTTCCCCACTTCCGCGGGGGAGCGGCACACCGCCGGCCGGCCGGCTCTCTCGGGGGCTGCACAGGTGTTCCTTCAGATAGATGTTCCTGGTGCATGTTGTCTCTCTCCTCCTTTATAGTCCTCTTCCACCAATCCCAACTCTGCTACCCACACGCCGAGTACGCTGCTCTCCTCCAATCAGGAGCAGGTCCTACAGTTTATTGGTTGAACTGGAGGCAGCTGTGTAGAAGCTGTTTCCTCCTCTCCCAGCGCCATATTGTGGGAGAGCAGATGCATAGAATAAGTCTTAATTCGAGTAACAGTCTAGTCCAAGTTGCTCCCCACAACTTTCTGTCCCTGTTCCATCTATTCTAGATAGAATGTTCTATACTGTTCTATCTATTCTAGATAGAATGTGTGTGGAACCATGTAGCATGTGACTCACCTATTTCACTTTACCTGTGCTCAAGGTTCATCCAGGTAGTTATTGTTTAAAAGAGATTTATTTAGGCCAGCGCCGCAGCTCACTAGGCTAATCCTCCGCCTGTGGCGCCGGTACTCTGGGTTCTAGCCCTGGTCGGAGCGCCGGTTCTGTCCTGGTTGCTGCTGTTCCAGTCCAGCTCTCTGCTGTGGCCCAGGAGGGCAGTGCAGGATGGCGCAAGTGCTTGGGCCCTGCACCTGCATGGGAGACCAGGATTCCTGGCTCCTGACTTCAGATCGATGCAGCACGCCGGCTGTAGTGGCCATTTGGGGGGTGAACCAACAGAAAAAGGAAGACCTTTCTCTCTGTCTCTCTCTCTCTCACTGTCTAATTCTGCCTGTCAAAAAAAAAAAAAAGATTTATTTATTTATTTGAGAGAGTTAGAGAGAAAGGGAGAGACAGAAAGAAAGAGAGAGATCCACAGGTGCACTCCTCAGTTGACCCCAATGGCCGGCACTAGGCCAGGAGACAGGAGTTTCATCTGGGTCTCCCACATGGCCGGCAGGGACCCAAACACTTGGTCATCCTCAGCTGCTTTCCCAGGCCATTAGCAGGGAGCTGGATTGGAAGTGGAGCAGGTGGCATTGCTCATATGGGATGCCAGCATCACAGGTGGCAGCTTTACCCACTATGCCACAACACTATCCCCCAGGTAGTTCTTTGAAAAAAAAATTTTTTCAGGGCTGGTGTTGTGATGTAGTGAGTAAAGCTGCCACCTCTGATGCTGGCATCCCATATGGGTGTTGGTGCAAGACAAAGCTGCCCCACTTCCAAACCAGCTCCTTAGTAATGTGCCTGGGAAAGCAGTGAAAGATGGCCCAAGTGCTTGGGCCCCTGCACCCATGTGGGAGACGGAAGAATCTCTTGGCTCCTGGCTTCAGCCTGGCCCAGCCCTAGCCATTGCGGTCATGTGGGGGAGTGAACCAATGGATGGAAGATCTCTTTTCTTCTCTCTCTGTAACTCTAGCAAACAAATAAGACTTTTAAAAAAAGATTTGGCTGGTGCCGTGGCTCACTAGGCTAATCCTCCGCCTTGCGGCGCCGGCACACCAGGTTCTAGTCCCGGTCGGGGCGCCGGATTCTGTCCCGGTTGCCCCTCTTCCAGGCTAGCTCTCTGCTGTGGCCAAGGAGTGCAGTGGAGGATGGCCCAAGTCCTTGGGCCCTGTACCCCATGGGTACAGGATAAGTACCTGGCTCCTGCCATCGGATCAGCGCGGTGTGCCGGCTGCAGCGCGCCGGCTGTGGTGGCCACTGGAGGGTGAACCAACGGCAAAGGAAGACCTTTCTTTCTGTCTCTCTCTCTCTCACTGTCCACTCTGCCTGTCAAAAAAAAAAAAAAAAAAAAAGATTTGACACTCATAGCAATCTTGTTTCATTTCTATACCCACCCTCCTATATTGCCTCAAAATCATGGTATTATTTTGAAGAAATTCATAGAGTTTTTTTAATATTTATTTAATTGGAAGGTGGATTTATAGAGAGATGGGGAGAGATAGAGAGAGAAAGAGAGAGAGAGAGAGAGAGAGAGAGAGAGAGAGATTCCATCCACTGATTCACTCCTCAAGTGGCCCCAATGGCCGGGGCTGGGCCAGGCTGAAGCCAGGAGCCAGGAGCTTCAGCCAGGTCACCCACGTGGGTGCAGGGGCCCAAGCACTTGGGCCATCCTCCACTTCTTTTGCAGGCACATTAGCAGGGACCTGGATCAGGAGTAGAGCAGCTGGGTCTTGAACCAGCACACATATGGGATGATGGTGTTGCAAGCAGTAGCTTAAATGCCACAAAGCCAGCCCCAAAATTCATAGTTTTACATGGAATTAAGGAGGCAACTCACTATTAATGTGATATATGAGGCTATTATTCTATTTCATGAAGCCTAAGATACTTCTTTCTTTCGCATCTCTGAAATTTGGAGGCATACTGTAACACGTGGCATGTTATAGTTTAATTTTCAGCATTTTTTTTCTATTGGAAAAAATAGTAGTGTGACTTAAAATTCAATGAAATAGGATAGTGAGCCAAACAGTGTGGTATGCATCCTGCAATCCTGTAAACTGTGTGTTTACAGTCTGACAACTCTAAAGCTTCCAGTAAGGTGAGATTGACAAGAACTCAGACTGTCAAGGAAGTTTTTGGGAGCAGGGGACTTGTGCTGGACAAGGGAGAGAAATTTGGATTGACATTGAGTAGGACAAAAAGGATTCCCAGTCCAAAGATGGGCTTGGACAGAGACATCAAGGTGTTAAATCAGCTTCTCTCAGGGTCAGAGCCTTGGCCAGGGAGCTGAGGTCAGGCGGACATGGCATGAGGGGATGGGGAGCAGATGAAGGAGCAAAAGTGAGGGCGTCTCGGAGAACTTCCTCTGCCGGGGGCTTGCACCTGTCTGTCACTGGGTCAGCACACACCTGTCCCCTGAAAGGCCTGGCCTCAGTGACCTTCAGGCGATGGGGACCTGTCCTTTCCTTGAAACTATTATGAGCATCTATCCACCCCACTCTTGTGTTTTTGTTTTGTTTTGTTTTTTTTGCTATGCAATGTGTACTACTTTGTATTGTTTTCATTTTTAAATTTTAAAAATGTGTTCATAAGAACATTGTTAGAATGATAACATTTTTAAAAACAGAAACATCACCCAGAGTTACACCACTCCAGCGAGTGAAGGACTTTCCTTTTCCCATGTACCTTACAGTTCTCATCCATCTGTGTTCGCTGTTACTCATCCCTCCAGCAGTTGTGGGCACCCTCCACATCTGGAGTTTGGTCTCTGTGAATACAGAGTACGCCCTGTTATCTCCCATTCCATTGTACTCCTAGTCCTCAGCATGGCCCTTCCGTTTCTCCAAGCACTCCGGGCCTATAAGGAGTAAGAAGTAAAGACAGCCCTGCTGAAGCACTGTTTGTCTTCCTAAGGAAGACTGCTAGACCAAAGAAGAGGCTGAGAAAAGAAATCCTTCACACCGAGTACAAGTTGAGTTTCCCTTATCTGAAATGCTTGGTGTTTTGAATTCCAGATTTCTTCAGACTTAGTAGTATTTTCACTTACACAGTGAGCTCTCTTGGGGATGGAACCTAATCGAAGCACAAGCTTTGTGTTGCGTATACATCTTACACTCGTTTTTACTTCAGCCCATCAGGTGTAGGATTTTTCACGTTGGCACTGAAGAGGTCTGAGAGTTTGGAGCATTTAGGATTGGGGATTGGGATGCTCAACCTGGATTGTAGGCACTGGGGACTTAATTCAGATTGCAGGGATGAGGAAAAGGAATAAATCAAAGATGATTTTAAGTCCTGGCTCACTAGGGAAATGATAACGTCATTGATGGACATAGGAGTGAAAGGGGTGCTGTGGGTGACGGGATAAGGGAAGATGAACGTGGCTTCAGTCAGACCTTGGCATGGCAGCCAGATGTCCGAGTGAAACGTGCACACTGCCTATTCTGAGGCGAGGCTTCATAAGCCAGAAGGAAGTGGGCTAGCAGAGAAGCACAGCATAGCTGCAAGGACTTCCAGCTCCCACGGAGACTCATCCCATTCTCCCCCAACTCTTGTCCCAGATTGTTTACACCGAGCGATTTGAGAGTAAACAGGATCCCGACACGTCCTCCGTGAACCTGGTGCGCTGCTCGCGTTTGGACAGCATGATCACCAGCCAGAGTGCATCAGAAGACCAAATGCCATACACGACGTCTTCCATCTCTCAGAGGACTCAAGGACAAAACTATGAGGACGTGGAGAAAGCCTGGTCTCCAAATTACCCCCAGCGAAACAGCTTGCAGCCACCGGCGGACCAAAGTCAGCAGAGGAGTCGACCGTTCACACCTTTCTCAGATCCCTATCTTCAGCCCAGCACCCACACCATCATCCTAGACTTCTCTATGGTGCATTTTGTGGATGCACGGGCTTTAGTCATATTAAGACAGGTAAGCACCGGGGAGCCTTTAGCAAGACCTCTGGTCCCCTCTTACCCTCACTCCCACCCCAGCTTAGATCGAATACTCTTAGTCACTGACTAGCTGCTAAGGAATTGCTAGGCCACTATAAACGTAGACGCTCACGGTAGTTTAAGGCCGGCCAGAGAAAAAGGAAATGACCCAACCCCAACTTACTGAACCAGGATTGGTTCCGTAAGCATGGGACATTATTATGTACCATGTATCAAGGAATGAAAAAAAAAGGAGAATTTTTCCATGTACTCGTTGGCTATTTGTGTCTTCTTTTGAGAAACGTCTATTTAGATCTACTGCCCATTTTTAAGTTGGACTATTTGTGTTTTTTGCTACTGGGTTGTTTGAGTTCTTCATATGTTCTGGTTATAAACATACATGTATATACACACATATATCTCCAGGAAGTATTTTCTCCCCTTCTGTAGGTTATCTCTTCACTCTGTTGCCTCTTTCCTTTGTTGAGCAGAAGTTCTGCAGTTTGATGAAATCCCATTTGTCTGTTTTTGCTTGTTTCCTGTACTTTTGGGTCTGATACAAAATTCTTTCCCATTTCAATGTTCTGAAGCATTTCTGCTATGTTTTCTTCTAGTAGTTTCAAGTTTCCAGGTCTTGGGCCAGCACCGTGGCTCACTAGGCTAATCCTCCGCCTAGCGGCGCCGGCACACCGGGTTCTAGTCCCGGTCGGGGCGCCGGATTCTGTCCCGGTTGCCCCTCTTCCAGGCCAGCTCTCTGCTGTGGCCAGGGAGTGCAGTGGAGGATGGCCCAGGTGCTTGGACCCTGCACCCCCTGGGAGACAGGATAAGTACCTGGCTCCTGCTATTGGATCAGCGCAGTACGCCGGCCATTGGAGGGTGAACCAACGGCAAAGGAAGACCTTTCTCTCTGTCTCTCTCTCACTGTCCACTCTGCCTGTCAAAAAAAAAAAAAAAAAAAAAGTTTCCAGGTCTTACATTTAGATCTTCAATCCATTGTGAGTTGATCTTTTTTTTTTTTTTTTTAAGATTTGTTTATTTTACTTGAAAGGCAGAGTTAGAGAGAGGAAGAGAGCAAGAGGGAAAGGGAGAGGGAGGGGGAGAGGGAGAGGGAGAGGGAGAGGGAGAGGGAGAGGGAGAGGGAGAGGGAGAGGGAGAGGGAGAGGGAGAGGGAGAGAGAGAATCTTCCATCCAGTGGCTCACTCCCCAAATGCCTGCAGTGGCTGGAGCTGGGCAGGCTGAAGCTAGGAGCCAGGAGCTTCATCTGAATCTCCCACATGGATGCAGGGACTCAAGCACTTGGGCCATCTTCCCCTGCTTTTCCCAGGCACATGAACAGGGAGCTGGATCAGAAGTGGAGCAGCTGGAATTTGAACCAGCAACTATATGGGATGTCAGCGTTACAGGTGGTGGCTTAACCTACTACACCACTGTGCTGGCCCTGTGAGTTGATCTTTGTACATGGCGAGAAACAGGGATATCCTCTTCTAGCACCAGTTGTTGAAACCACTGAGTTTTTTCCAATGCATGTTCTTAGTACATTTATCAAAGATCTCTTGGCTGTAGATATGGGAGTTCACTTCTTACTGTTCCATAGGTCTGTGTATCTATTTTTATGCCAGTGTCATGCTGTTTTAATTACTATAGCTTTGTAATATACTTTAAAGTGTGGCAGTATAATGTGTCCTGTTTTGTTCTTTTTGCTCAAGATTGCTTTGGCTATTTGGGGTCTTTTGACATTCCATACAGGTTTTAGTAGTGCTTTTGCTACTTTGCAAAAAACAAAAAGTAAATAAAAATTAAAAATGTTACTAATATCTTGATAGGGATTACATTGAATCTATATATAGGTTTTGGTAGCATAGAGATTTTAATGATATTGATTTTTTTTTTTTGACAGGCAGAGTGGACAGTGAGAGAGAGAGACAGAGAGAAAGGTCTTCCTTTTGCCGTTGGTTCACCCTCCAATGGCCACCGCGGCCCTGATATTGATTCTTCTGATCTATGAATGTGGAATGTCTTTCCATTTCTTTGTGTTCTCTTCAAATTTCTTCATCAGTGATTTATAGTTTTCATTGTAAAGATCTCTCACCTCTTCGGTTAAATTCATTCCTAGGTATTTTATGTATTTGTTTATTTGTGGCTACTGGAAATGAAATTGCCCCTTATTTCTTTTTCAGATAATTTGCCATTGGTATATAACGGTGCTAATGATTTTTGCATGTTGACTTTGTACCCTAGAACTTTGCTGAATTTGTTAGTTTAGTAGCTTTTTGGTGCAGTCACTGAGATTTTTACATAAGATCATGTCATCTGCAGACAGTGACAATCTGCTTCTTCCTTCCCAAGTTGGATGTGCTTTATTTCTTTCTCTTACCTAATTGCTCTGGCTAGGACGTCCAGCATTATGCTGAATAAAAGTGGTGAAAGTGGACATCTTGTCTGACTCCATCTCTTCAAGAAAAAGCTTCAGCTTTTCCCCATTCAGCATGATACTAGCTGATGGGCTATTATATATGGCCTTTCTTCTTCTTCTTTTTTTTTTATTAGGCAGAGTTAGACAGTGAGAGAGAGAGAGAGAGAGAGAGAGAGAGAGAGAGAGAGACAGGTCTTCCTTCTGTTGGTTCACCCCCCAAATGGCCACTATGGCCAGTGCTCTGTGCTGATCCGAAGCCAGGAGCCAGGTACTTCTCCTGGTCTCCCATGCGGGTGCAGGGCCCAAGCACTTGGGCCATCCTCCACTGCCCTCCCGGGCCACAGCAGAGAGCTGGCCTGGAAGAGGAGCGACCGGGACTAGAACCCGGTGCCCATATGGGATGCCGGCGCCGCAGGTGGAGGATTAACCCAGTGAGCCACGGCGCTGGCCCCTATTATATATGGCTTTTCTCACGTTGAGGTATGTTCCTTCTGTCCCTAATTTGTTCAGAGATTTTGTGAATTTTATCAAATGCCTTTCCTGCGTCTAGTGAGCTACTCACATGATTCTTGTCCTTCATTCTGTTCTGTGGTGTTTCCAGTTATTGATCTGAGTATGTTGACACATCCTCGCATCTCTGGAATGAATTCCATCTGATCGCGGGGAACCATCCTGTTAATGTGCTGTTGGATTAGATTTGGTAGTATCACGTTGAGGAATTCTGCACCTGTATTCATCAAGGACACTGATGCGTACCTTTCTTTCTTTGTTGTTATGTTCTTGTCTGATTTGGGTATAAAGGTACTGCTGGTTTCTTCTATTTATTGAAAAAAATGTTGACTTGCTGTATGTTGCCCTGTTCATGTTGAGGTACATTCTCTCAATGCCTAATTTATCAGAGATTTTATTATGAAGGGATGTTGGATCTTTATCAAATATGTTTTCTGCATCTATTGCTTAATGTCTCTTCTGTTTTTTAAAAAATTTAGGAGCTGGGGGCCAGTGCCATGGCTCACTTGGTTAATCCTCCATCTGCGGCACTGGCATCCCATATGGGCACTGGGTTCTAGTCCCGGTTTCTTCTCTTCCAGTCCAGCTCTCTGCTGTGGCCCGGGAGGGCAGTGAAGGATGGCCCAAGTGCCTGGGCCCTGCACCCGCCTGGGAGACCGGGAGGAAGCACCTGGCTCCTGACTTTGGATCGGCGCAGCACCGACTGTGGTGGCCATTTGGGGAGTGAAAGACCTTTCTCTCTGTCTCTCTCTCACTGTCTACAACTCTACCTGTCAAATAAAAAAAAAAATTAGGAGCTTGCACTGTGGCACAGTAGGCAAAGCCTCTTCCTCCAGCACCAGCATCCCATATGGGTGACAGTTCATGTATCCTGGCTGCTCCTCTTCTGATCCGGCTCTCTGCTATGGCCTGGGGAAGCAGTAGAAGATGGCTCAAGTGCTTAGGCCCCTGCACCCACGTGGGAGATCTGGAAGAATTTCCTGGCTCCTGGCTTCAGATTGGCCCAGCTCCGGCTGTTGCAACCATTTGGAAAGCGAGTCAGCGGATGGAAGACCTTTCTCTCTGTCTCTCCCTCTTTCTGTAACTCTACCTCTCGAATAAATAAATAAAATCTTTTCAAAAATTTTAAGAAGGAATGGAGCCAGTGCTGTGGCATAGCGGGTAAAGCCGCCATCTGCAGTCAGGCATCCCATATGGGTACTGATTCGAGTCCTGGCTGCTCCACTTCTGATCCAGCTCTTTGCTGTGGCCTGGGCAAACAGTAGAAGATGACCCAAGTTCTTGGGCCCCTGCACCCACACGGGGAGACCTAGAAGAAGCTCTTGTCTCCTGGCTTCGGATCAGCCCAGCTCCACCATCACAGCCATTTGGGGAGTGACTCAAAGGATAGAAGACTCTCTCTCTCTCTCTCTTTCCCTGTCTGCTTCTGCCTCTCTGTAACTCTGACTTTCAAATAAATAAATCTTTTTTAAAATTTTAAGAAGAATTGATATTAATTCTTTTTTAAAAAAGATTTACTTATTTATTTGAAAGTCAGAGTTACTCAGAGAGAGAAGGAGAGGCAGAGAAAGAGAGAGAGAGAGAGAGGTCTTCCATCTGCTGGTTCACTCCCCAATTGGCCGCAATGGCCAGAGCTGCGCTGATCTGAAGTTAGGAGCCAGGAGCTTCTTCCGGGTCTCTGATGCGGGTGTAGGGGCCCAAGGACTTGGACCATCTTCTGCTTTCCCAGGCCATAGCAGAGAGCGGGATCGGAAGTGGAGAAGCAGGACTTGAACCGGCGCCCATATGGGATGCTGGCACTGCAGATGGCATCTTTACCCACTACACCACAGTGCTGGCCCCAATTCTTTTTTTTTTTTCTTTTTTTAAAGATTTATTTATTTATTTGAAAGTCGGAGTTACACAAAGAGAGGAGAGACAGAAAGAGAGGTCTTCCATCCGATGATTCATTCCCCAAATGGCCGCAACAGCCAGAGCTGCGCCGATTTGAAGCCAGGAGCCAGGAGCTTCTTCCAGGTCTCCCACGCAGGTACAGGGGCCCAAGGACTTGGGCCATCTTCTACTGCTTTCCCAGGCCATAGTAGAGAGCTGGATTGGAAGAGGAGCAGCCGGTACTAGAACCGGTGCCCATATGGGATGCTGGCGCTTCAGGCCAGGGCGTTAACCCGCTGCGCCACAGCACCGGCCCCCCCAGTTCTTCTTTCAATTGTGTGAAGCTAGCTGGTCCTGGGCTTTTCTTTAATGGGAGACTCTTAATTACTGATTCAATCCCACTGTTCATTATTGGTCTGTTCAGGTATTGTGTTTCTTCAGGAGCCTACTCTGGTGTTTGTGCCAGGAATTTGTCCATTTTCTTGAAGTTATCAAATTTGTTGCCATATAATTGCTCATAGTAATTTCTAGAAATTCTTTTTATTTCCGGCGTGTTAGTCATAATGCCTCCCCTACTCACTGTGGTTTTATTTATTTGACTCTCTTTTCCTTAGTCTAGCTAAGGATTTGTCCACTGGGTTTGCATCTTAGGGCCCAGCTCTTCACTTCTTTGATTTGTGCGTGTTGTTTTTAAAAGGCAACTCTTCACACCACTAAAAAATAGCAACCTGTCCACTCCCAGGGACTTCCCAGTACAGCCTGGGAGTCAGCTCCAAATCTCTTCAAGGAGCAGGTATGTCTGGATACTACAGGAAAAAAAAAAAAAAGTTGACAGTTCTCATATATCTCCTTCTTACCTAGTACAGACAGTTTAGATGCACAGCTAATCAAATTAGTTTCTTTGCATCAGTACCGTGGGGTTTTTGCAGTCAGTTTATCTCCACTTATCTCCCTTTTGCTCTGGTTGGTGATGGCTCGGGTTCAGACATCCTGAACACTCACTTCTGCACTCAGACTACACCTGACTTTTGTTGAGAACACGTTCCTTTGGCAGGACTTCCTTCTTTTATCTTCTGGTCTTGTTTTATCAAATCTTATTCCTAAAGGAAATCAATTCTCTCTTAAGTGAGTCCAGTTTCTCTTTGGTTTGAGGCAACAGGAGGTTTTTCATAGCAGAAAGAGCTTTGGCCCCTGATTGAGCTGGTTCTAGGCTCCTGGCTGTGATCTGGACTAGTCCAAACAGATGTGGGTATTTGGGGAGTGAACCAATGGATGAAAGATTTTTTTTCTGTCTCTTTTTCTTCTCTCTCTTGCTCTCCCTTTCAGATAAAATGAAATAGATAAACATTTTTTAAAAAACTAAGAATGCTGGCTGGCAGCTTAGAGAATGCATGCTGTCCTGGCTTTGCTGCTTATTGTCCACTGTCCCAAGGCAAATTGCTAAATTGCACTAGATCTCATTTTTCTCATCTATAAAATGAGAGGTTGGGGGCCCAGCACTGTGGCGCAGTGGGTTAAAGCCCCAGCCTGAGGCGCTGGCTTCCCATATGGGTGCTGGTTTGTGTCCCAGCTGTTCCACTTCCAATCCAGCTCTCTGTTATGGCCTAGGAAAGCAGTAGAAGATGGCCCAAGTACTTGGGGCCCTGCACCCGTGTGGGAGACCTGGAAGAAGCTCCTGGCTCCTGGCTCCTGATCAGTGCAGCTTTGGCCATTGTGGTCATTTGGGGAGTGAACCAGTGGATGGAAGACCTCTCTCTCTCCCTCTGTCTCTACCTCTCCCTGTAACTCTGCCTTTCAAATAAATAAATATTTTTTTTAAAATATGAGAGGTTTGGAAGAGACTAACATTAAGGGCTTTCCCGTGAATGACATCTTTTTTTCCACCTGATTTTCTTTTTCTTTTTTTAAGGTTTACTTATTTATTTATTTGAAAGGCAGAGTTATAGGGGGGGGAAAGGGTGGAGAGAGAGAGAGAATCTTCCATCCATTGGTTCATTCCCCAAATGGCCTCAATGGCTGAGGCTGGGCCATGCTGAAGCCAGGAGCCAGGAGCTTCATCCAGGTCTCCCACGTGAGTGGCAGGGGCCATCTTCTGCTGCTTTTCCCAGGCCATTCGCAGGGAGCTGGGTGGGAGGTGGAGCAGCCAGGACTCCTAAATGGAATGCGGACATCACAGGCCACACTGCCAGCCCAGACTCAGGTGTTCTTGATCATCTCTTGTCTTTGGGACTTTTTCACCTTAGGTTGTTCCACTGGAGTGTGTTCTCATCTCCCAGCCTTGTACTGTAGTTGTTACTTTAGATTTCATTCAACCCATATTATCAAATAACTTCTACATACAAACTGAGTTGGGCACATCCACATACATTCTCTTCTTGAATTCTCACAGCTGCCCTGAGAAGACAGGTCCTATTTTCCCCTGAGAGTCTAGGGCTCCCGGCTTTGGCCTGGCCCAAGGGCTCACAGCTAGTAGTTGGCCTGAGCAGCACTTGAGCTTAGCACTTCCGACTGTCATTCTTCACCCCTGTCCACAGCACAGGCACACTGTCCTCTCCTCTGTTGCCTCCCTTTTTTGTTGAGGCACCGTGTGCTCTGGTCCTAGGAGTCAGCCATGCACCTTGGCCTCTGTTGATGACTCTGCTCCCTCTCCAACATGGGGCAACGGTGGACACCTGTAGCTTACGGCCTGCACAGGGTCATGGTGCGCTTTTATACTTGCAAAATACGGCTTTCTTTGTTCCCTTTGTAATTGTTCCATACCTTATCAGAGGCAGGCATTATGTGTGGCTCGCTTTACAATAAAAACTTTAGCCCGCTTTTTAAGAATCCCATTAGTCCATTCTTGTGGGAGGCTGCCATTCCATTTCAGCTTCTTCCTACGTGGGATTTTTGCTTTCTCATGGCTTGTCATTTAGAGTGTCTGGTGTGGCCCTTCACCACAGCTTTATCATGTACCACACTGGGGTATTGCTGAATGGCTTTCTTGTTTCCTTGCGGTGCAGAGTTGTTTTGTGTCTTCTGACATTTTATCTCAGTGTCCAGGCCAGGAGTCTACTGAGTCTTTGAGTGTTACTGTTAATACCAACTTGCTTTGCCCCCGGGGATCTAGATTGGATGAAGCAAAGTTTTGAGATCAGCATCTGATGCTTACTCACCTGATACTAAACATCTGGTGTTTAACCAAAGCCAGCTACAGCCCTGAACATGACCCTCAGGGCTCCTGAGTTCGGCACCCTGGTCTGACTTACCCTCTCTGAGTCACGTCTTGCCTCCTCTGCTCAGGAAACTCGATCGGGGAGCGAGCTCACATGCAAACACTGAGCAATAAAGCGAAGGTGTGGTTGCTTGTGAGGACTCTCCAGAGTGTTCCCACCACACCTGTGCCCATGCTTGCCGCACGTGCACCGTCTCCCTGCTGAGACTCGGAGCACCCCACCCTCACTCCCTACCCGCACACAAAACAGCCTGACTCTGTCTTGTGTCCCCAGCACTTTAGACATTTGCTGGCATAGTGAAAGCCACTCATCCCATATTTCTTGAGCAGAAGTGAGATGCAAAGGTACATGTGGCCCAGACAAGGGGATGGCCAAAGGGTCTGCACACTCAGCTCACTAGAAGGCCCGTTCCCGGTGAGTGCGGCACTCACTGATGCTTATTTACTCTCTCCCTGCAGATGTGCAATGCTTTCCAAAATGCCAACATCTTGATGCTCATCGCAGGCTGTCACTGTGAGTAGCCCTCCCCCATGAGAGGGTGGCGCTCCGCACCCTGGGTGCCCTGCTCCCCGGTGTCTGACGCTATGTGTGTCCTGGTTTGGTTTGTAGCTTCTGTGGTCAGGGCATTCGAGAAGAATGATTTCTTTGATGCCGGCATCACCAAGGCCCAGCTCTTCCTCTCCCTCCACGATGCCGTGCTGTTTGCCTTGTCGAGGAAGGTGGCAGAGCCCTCTGAGTTAAGCCTGGACGAATCCGAGACTGTGATACGGGAAACCTACTCAGAAACAGACAAGGTGGGATGACGTAAAACCTCGCTGGTGGTGAGAGGCGGGGCTGAGGTGGAGGGAACACCTGATCACGTGGAGATGAACCTTGTGCAGGAAAGGTTTTACAGTACAGCTGTGCCAGCGTTTGTGCTCTCTTATCCGCTGATCAACGGCGGTGGCCCTGAGCCCCCAGTGTCCCCACGGCCCTGGCATCCGGATCGGATTCAGGACACCTCCCCAGCTGAAGGGAGAGTTTACCCAGTCCAGGGGGACCTCAGGGATGCTTTTACAGCAGTCTTGGTCAGAGCCATACCAACTGCCAAATATTTGAAATACCTTCCCTAGCTATTCTTTTAGGACCTGTCCACACCTCACCCTTGGAATAATGACTAAAACTAGCAAACCAAAACATTTGCCAGTCTAGTACTTTGCTTTTTTTTTTTTTTTTTTTAAGATTTATTTATTTATTTGAAAGGCAGAGTTACAGAGAGAGAGACAGAGAGGTCTTCCATCCATTGGTTCACTCCCCAAATGGCTGCAACAGCCAAGGCTGAGACTGTCTGAAGCCCGGAGCCAGGAGCTTCATCCAGGTCTCCCACATAGGTGGCAGTGGCCCAAGCTCTTGGGCCATCTTCTGCTGCTTTTCCAGGCCGTTAGCATGAAATTGGATCAGAAGTGGAGCAGCCGGGACCCATATGGGATGCTGGTGTCATAGGCGACTTAACCGGCCTTGCCATAACACTGGCCCTGATACTTTGCTATTATTACATTGTGAGGAATGTAAGATTTACTCAACCTAGCCAAATGCAAAGGGGAATGATGCCCAAGTCAGAATTTTTAGTCATTTATTAATACTAAGTAAAGACCTGGGTGTACTTCGACATTTTCAAATCAGTGACTGTATAGGTCAAAGGTTTCCCAGAAAGGGAATTAAAACTATTTTCTAATGACTAGAAAGGATTTTCCATTCTAACCCAATTCTTTGACTTCCATATTTCAATAATGTTTGAATTTTTTATGACAAGAAAAGTATTGCCAAAATAATACCTGTTTTTAAAAATTCCAAGAAGTAGGGACCAGCGCTATGGCGTAATAGGTTAAGCCTCAGCCTGTAGCGCCAGCATCCCATATGCGCACCTCTTGGAGTCCCAGCTGTTCCACTTCCAATCCAGCTCTGCTGATAGTGTGGGAGAGCAGTGGAAGATGGCCCAAGTGCTTCGGCCCCTGTACTGGCATGGGAAACACAAAAGAGGCTCCTGGTTTCAGAATGACCCAGTCCTGGACATTGTGACCATTTGGGGAGTGAACCAATGGATGGAAGACCTCTCTCTGTGCCTTTCCCTGTCTGTCTGTAACTCTGTCTCTGTCTGTAACTCTGCAAATAAATAAATCTTTTTAAAAAAAAATTCCAAGAAGCAATACAAAGGGACCAGCATTGTGTCATAGCAGGCTAAGCAGCCACCTGCATTGCTGGTATCCTATATGGGTGCCAGTTTGAGTTCCAGCTGCTCTACTGCTGATCCAGGGAAAGCAGTGGAATGGAAGATGGCCCAAGTCCTTGGTTCCCTGTACCCATGTGGGAGACCTGGATGAAGCTCCAGGTTCCTGGCTTTGGCCTGGCCCAGCCCTGGCCACTGAAACCATTTGAGGAGTGAACGAGAGCATAAAAGATCTCTTTCTTCCTTTCTTCCTTCCTTTCTTTCTTTCTTTCTTTCTTTCTTTCTTTCTTTCTTTCTTTCTTTCTTTCTAAAGATTTATTCTTATTTACTTGAAAGACAGAGTTACAGAGAGAGGTAGAGACAGAGAGAGAGGTCTTCCATCCGCCAGTTCACTCCCTAGATGACTGCAACAGCTGGAGCTGCACCGATCTGAAGCCAGGAACCAGGAGCTTCTTCTGGGTCTCCCTCGAGAGTGCAGGGGCCCAAGGGCTTGGGCCATCTTCTGCTATCCCAGGTCATAGCAGAGAGCTGGATCGGAAGTGGAGCATCCGGGACTCGAACTGGCGCCCATATGGGATGCCGGCTCTTCAGGCCAGGACATTAACCCACTGCGCCACAGCACCGGCCCCTCTTTATTTATTTATTTATTTTTTAAGATTTATTTATTTGAGAGGTAGAGTTATAGACAGTGAGAGGGAGAGACAGAGAGAAAGGTCTTCCCTCCGTTTGTTCACTCCCCAAATGGCCGCAATAGTCAGAACTGTGCTGATCCAAAGCCAGGAGCCAGGAGCTTCTTATGGGTTTCCCATGTGGGTGCAGGCGCCCAGGTACTTGGGCCATCTTCCAGTGTTTTCCCAGGCCACTGTAGAGAGCTGGATTGGGACTAGATCCCACGCCCATGTGGGACGCCGGCACCGCAGGCAGAGGATTAACCTGCTGTACTATGGTGCCGGCCCCTAAAAGATCTCTTTCAAGCATGCTCTCTCTCTCTCTGTAAAACTAAAAAAAAAAAAAAAGGAAGAAGAAGTAAAATAAAATCTAGGGCTGTAAAATAAATGCATCCTCTTCCTTCCTTCCTTTTTTTTTTTTTTTTCCTCTTTGCTCTTTGTTTCTTTCTTTGCTTTGTGCAGAATTCTCACAGGTTATTTGTCTCTGCTTGTCCAGGATGTTTCCCCTGCTAACTCAATTTGAATATATTTTTTTTCTCTTCCACTCTACAGCCCAACCCCATTGATAAAATCACAGACTCAAACCCTTCGAGTAGGAAGGGACCTCAGAGCTCATCAGGTTCCCTCCCACCTGGAGCAACAATTCTCTCAACGTCTTGGGTGGTCCCTGTGAAGCTTAGAGACTTCCATTGGTTGTCAAACTTTGGTTTGTGTCAGCTTCACCTGCACATGCTGTTAAAGACTGCTGAGCCCCTCTGCATGTCCCCATCCCTTAGATTTCTGGCTCAGCAGGTCTGGGCTGGGACCTGAGACTGCACAGCTAACCAGTTACCAGCTAACAGGCTGCTACTGGTACAGGAACCACACTTTTGAGAACTACTGCCCTCTAGGTACAACATACATCCTTCACAATTCTGGTACCTCAAGCCCTGTTATCTCCTAAAATTCTTTGCTGAAAACTTGAATTTAATGAGAAACTTTTAACCCACCCAATTGTATTTTCAGAATGACAAACCAGGAAGTAAAATTAGTGGTAGTTTTCTAGAAAGTCCCAAAATTTCAAGTCCAGGCTTCTTCAATTCACCGGAGCCCATAGAAGAGGAGTTGTCCGAGTTTGATCTGGAGCTGGAACCCGTGCTACAGTCGGAACAAGGGACTAGACTGGGCCATGGCCTAGATCTGGACCAGGAGATGGAGCCCGAATCTGAGGCAGAGCCCAAAACAGAGTTGGAGACCCAGCCAGAGCCCAAGCCTGAAACGGAGAACGAGGCGGAGATGGACAGGGAGCCTGCGTCCACATCCAGGCCCAGGATTTACAGCCAGCCTCGGCGCCACCACCAGCCTGTGTATCACCCTGTGGTTCCCAAATCCCAGTCCCAGAATCGGTCGTGGTCCATGGAGAAGAGACGCTCACAGAAGGATTCATACACATCCGAGGGCCACAGCAAAGAGATGAACTGAAAATGAGGGATAGAGGATCTTTGACACACCCTCCGCACACCAAAGGGGCTGCTTGGTTATGAGACCTGGACTGGACACAAGCCAGCAGGCTTGCAATGGGCCTCTGGCCTTCTTCCTCGCTGTGGACTGGGATTCCACTCCCAGATCTCACTACTAAATGCCAGGAATGATCCCCGAACTCCTGATCTGGGCTCCCCTCCTGTCGTCCTCAGCAGATGCTGTAGTGAAGAGTCTTCTTCACACACCCACATCTAGGGCTTGTGCCAGACCATCCCTAACTCCCTCCTCGCGTCTGTTCCCCTTTCTCCAAAGAGATGAGGCTCAAATAAAATATATAACTCTAGTTCTGCTTGCGTCCTTCCTGGACCTTCTCCCTTCTCTGTATTCTGTCTCCTTAAGGAAATGCCAAATAAGAGGGATGCCAGAAGGGAGTAGACAAAGCAGGGAACAAGTGAGCAAGAAAAAGAAGTCAGGTGGAATGTGTGTATCCCATGCGTGGTGAAGGTGTCTTCATCACGCTGACTGTGGAAGTGGGAGAAACAGGCAGGTCAGGCCAGGCTAAAGGTAAGCCAGCCTGTGAGGCTTATAGTACAGGACCTACCAAGCCAAAGGCACTTTTGCTGTCATTCCAAGAGGTCAAGATCCCATTTATCCTGCCTCTGGTTTCGTAGGGCCAATCAGCAGTGCCTGATGCTGAGACTGTTACCTTATGGAACTCTCACTGGTCTGCAGGTGTGCATCTACCACTGCCTCTTTTTACAGTCTGGGATCAGTACTCTTTGTGGACCAAACTGAATGAAAATCCATGACAGACACACACCTCCTAGGAGGTTAAAAGGACGTGGGTTGGAGAAGAGTACTGAGAGTAAACGACATTCCCACTGGGCATTAAGAAGCAGAAGAGGGCACGTATGAATTTTTTTTAAGATTTATTTTTATTTATTTGAAAGAATTAGAGAGGAAGAGAGGAAGAGAGAAAGAGAGAGAGAGAGAGAGAGAGAGAGAGAGAGAGAGGTCTTCCATCCACTGGTTCAGTCCCCAAATGGCCACAATGGCCAGAGCTGAGCCGATCAGAAGTCAGGAACCAGGAGCTTCTTCTGGGTCTCCCACTGGGTACAAGGGCCCAAAGACTTGGGCCATCTTCCACTGCTTTCCCAGGCTGAAGCAGAGAGCTGGATTGGAAGAGGAGCAGCTGGGACTCCAACTGGCACCCATATGGGATACTGGCACTGCAGGCCGGGGTTTTAACTCGCTGTACCACAGCACTGGGCCCTCATATGAATTTTTTTTAAAGGAAGCACACAACACCATCTATAAAGTTATTGAGCCATGCTCCCTCAGACTTACCCCTAAGGGTAGAGCTAAAAACTTGCCATGGGACTACAAATCCCGTTAAGTTGGCAGGTACCAATGCCATCTTACTAGTTAAAGTGATCAGTTTAAGTTCATAATTAATCATAAAGATAAGATTAAGTGTCAAAGGGATCACATAAATAAGATCTGTGTCTGCTAATAATAATTGATAGATTTAAAAAGGAGAGAATGATCCAACATGGGAAGCGAGATACACAACAGACTCATAGAATGGCAGATGTCCTAAACAGCACACTGGCCTCAGAATGGCATTAAGGCATTCAGATCTGGCTAAAAAGCCCATGAGAGTATCTCAGGCATGGAAAGCCAAGACACTGTGGCAAAAAATGACCTAAATGAAAGATCTCTGTGAGTGAGATCCCGGTGGAAAGAAGGGGTCATCAAAGAAGGAGGTACCTTTCTCTGAAGGGAGGAGAGAACTTCCACTTTGATTGTGGCCTCGTCTAAATAAGGTTGGAGTTTGTGAACTCAAGAGGCTTCCATAGCCTTGGCAGCTCATGACAAGAGCCTCGGTTGATTACTGATATCATAAATAAGAGTGCCAATTGTTAAATCAACAACATGCTCCCCATGTAGGACCTCTGTCCTTACTGTGTTGTACTATGAGAATTAATGGTAAAACTAATCTTAAAACAGTACTTTATAGTTTGTGTATCTGTGTGGGTGAAATCTTTACTCAGTATAATGGGATAGGTGAGGGAGTAGGAAATGGGTGGTTTGCAGGTGGGAGGGTGGTTATGGGGGGGAAGAACTGCTATATCCAAAAGCTGTTCTTTTGAAATTTATATTTATTAAATAAAAGTTTTCTAAAAAAATAAACTTATTGTGCCAAAAATTTGAAATTGAATGTTATTAATCCTCTAGATCTAATTTCCAGGTTATAGGAAATCTGTAAATACAGGCAGCAGCAGAACATGTTAAATGGTACCAATGAGAAGAAATTAGCAGAATTAAGAGAACAGAACAGGACATATGAGCCAGATTCTTTAACAAATAGAAGGAAAAATAACATCACAACAACAAAGAGGGAGCAGGAACCTGTAAACTAAGAGATTTAGGAGTCATATCAATTAAATGCAATATGTGAAACTTATTTGAATTCTGATTTGAAATAACTAATTGGAAAAGAACATGAGAAAATTTCCACTTTTGAGTAAAATGTAATAGGAAGTGATCATTCTCTCTATACCATGAGAAAAAAATGACTTTTAAAGATTTGTCTATTTGTTTGAAATGCAGTGACTCAGAGAGATCTTCTGTCCAGTGGTTCACTCCCCAGATGGCTGCAACAGCCAGCTTGGGCCAGGCTGAAGTCAGGAGCCAGAAACTCCATCCAGGTCTCCCATATGGGTGGTAGGGCCCAAGTACTTGGATCATCTTCTGCTGCCTTCTCAGGTGCATTAGCAGGGAGCTGGCTTGGCACAGGAGCAGCTGGGACTTGGACAGACGGATGCTTATACGGGAAGCGAGTGCTGCAGGCAGGCAGCAGCTTAATCCTCTAGGGTATAACACTGGCCCCAGACCTTTTGCATTAAATGTGATTATTGATATGGTTAGGTTTGTGTCATCTTCCTTCTATTTGCTTCTGATTTGTATCATCTGTGCTTTGTTTACTTTTTCATCTCTCTTTTTTGTCTTCTGCTTGAGTAAATGATTTATTTTAGTGCTTCACTTTTATCCTTTTTGTTGGATTACTAGCTATGACTGTTGGGTTCTTTTACGGGTCATTTTAGGGTTTATACTATGCATCTTTAAATTATCACAGTCTACCTTCAAACTAGAATATACGACTTAAAATAGTTTATCTCCATGTCTTCCCTCTCAGCCTTTGGTACACTGTCATACATTTTATTTCTACATATGTCAGAAGCCCCCCAGTACCTTGTACATTGCTATTCTTTTTACTTTAAATAATTATCTGCATAGAAGATGTAAATAGGAAGAAAGATTTTAAATACTTACCTACATAGTCAACATTTCTGTTGCTCTTCATTCCTTGTGTGACTCAATATTTCCATCTGACATCATTTTCCTTCTACTCAATGAACTTCCCTTAACATATATTGTAGTGTACATCTTTCAGATGAGTGTCTTTCAGATTTTCTCTTATCTGAAAATGTATTTTATTTTTGTTTTTGAAAGCTAGTTTTAGTAAGGATCGAGTTCTCAGTTGACTATTTAAGCCTTTCAAAGAGGTCACTCCACTGTTCTGTAGCTTGCGTGGTTCCTGAGGAGAAATCTGCTGTCATTGTTGCCTTTGTTCCTTGCTATGTCTTTTATCTCGGGATGCTTTCCAAGGTGTCCTCTATATTACTAATTTTAAGCAAGTTGATTACGGCATGCTTTCGTGTAGGTTTCTTCAGCTTTGATTTTTGAGTTTTTTGGCTCTCTTAGTTTATAATGTACAGCATATGTAAACATTTTGGGCCATTATTTTTCAGATATTTGTTCTGTCCCTCTCTCTTCAAGAGGGAGAAGCTCACAGGGCTGGCATTGTGGCACAGCAGGTTAAGGTGCCACTTGTGATTCCAGCGTCCTATATGAACACTGGTTTGAGCCCTGGCTGCTCTGCTTCCCATCCAGCTTCCTGCTAATGTGCCTGAGAAAGCAGTAGAAGATGGCCCAAGTGCTTGGGCCCCTGCACCCACGTGGGAGACCTGGAAGAAACTCCTGGCGCCTGGCTTCAGATCAGCCCAGCTCCAGCCATTGAGGCCATTTGGGGAGTGAACCAGCGACACATAGAAGGTCTCTCTCTCTCTCTGTCTTTCAAATAACTTTTTTAAAAAAAACTACTTATACATACATTTGTCTATTGTAGTTATAAGCAAACACATACTCTATTTTTTTCTTTAGACTTTCTCTTTGTGTTTCATTTAGGATAGTTTCCATAGCCACATTTTTAGGTTCACTGATTTTCTTCTACAATGTCTAATCTGAAGTTAATACCATTCAGTGGTATTAATTTTAAATTTTAAAGATCTCGGATGTAATTTTCTATTCTAGGTGTTCAATTTTGATATTTTAATGTCTTTCACATCTCTATTTAAAATGTTGAGTATTTCCTCTAGCTACTTATACATAATATAGTAATAGTTGTTTTAATGTTCTTTTCTACTACTCTATCATCAACACACTTTCAGATTCATTTCAATTGACTTATTTTTCTTCTATGAAGAAATATTTTTTTCTGCTTCTTTGCATACTTGATAACATTTATTGGCTGCTGGACCAATCATATCAGATATTATCAATTTTATCTACTTGGGTATTTGTAATCCTATAAATATTCTTGAGGTTTGTTCTGGGATGTGGCTAAATTAACAGTTTAATCATTTCAGGTAATACATTTATGCTTTGTTAGGTAAGACCAGGACAGCATTTAGTTTGGAAGGAATTTTTTTCCCATAATTGAGGCACAATCTTTCTGAATACCTAATGCTATAAATGTTGGACTTAACATAATCAAAGGTGCCTCGTGTTCTAATTAATTTTATATGAGTTTTACAAATCTATAGATGGAGACTATTTTGAGCTCAGGATAAAGATTTGTTAAGATAAGTTTTCTTATAAGATTGATATTTGTTTTAAAAAAGCATGTTTGCATACCTTAAAAAGTAAACTTAGATATGTTAAGGAGGAGGAGGGGGAAGGGGAGGGGGAGGAGGAGGAGGAGGAAAGAATTGCATGGCTGGCACTGTGGTATAGAAGGTTAAGCCTCTGCCTGCAGTGTCGGCATCTCATATGAGTGCAGGTTCAAGCCCCAGCTGGTCCGCTTCCAATCCAGCTCCCTGCTAACGTGCGTGGGGAAGCAGTAAAAGAAGCTGCTGGCTCCTGGCTTCAGTCCAGCCCAGCCCTGCCTTTGCAGCCACTTGGGAAGTGAACCAGCAGATGGAAGTCCTCTCTCTCTCTCTCTCCCCCCTCTTCTCTACTTCTCTCTCTGTATCTCTGCCTCTCAAATAAATAAATCTTTTTAAAAGATATTAAAAAGAATAATATTTGTTCTTTGGTAAAGAGCTATAAAATACAGAGAAGTGGGGGTGGGGGGAGACCCTGCTGTACTTCTGCTGCCTGTGGATAAATCCGTCAGCAATCTGGGCGTCTGCTTCCATGGAAAGCGTGGCCGTGGAGGACCCCCCACCACCTCAGGGGTAGGGAACTTCTAAAAATCCAGGGACTCGGAGGTGCGCTGATTAAATCTAAAAGAAATCAACCCATCCCCACAGGCATTTCTTGTTCCCAAGGAGATGAAGGCAAGCAGAGAGTGCTGCTGGCTGTCCGCAAGTGGCCCTGGCCTCCAGGTGGCTTCCCTTCCCTTTCATAAACTTCTGCAACTTCCAGGGACTCGACGGAAACCATGGCCATTCCCTCATCCTCTCCAATCATTTTATTTTATTTTATTTTATTTTTTGACAGGCGGAGTGGACAGTGAGAGAGAGACAGAGAGAAGGGTCTTCCTTTTGCCGTTGGTTCACCCTCCAGTGGCCGCCACACTGATCCGAAGCCAGGAGCCAGGTGCTTCTCCTGGTCTCCCATGGGGTGCAGGGCCCAAGCACCTGGGCCATCCTCCACTGCACTCCCTGGCCATAGCAGAGAGCTGGCCTGGAAGAGGGGCAACCGGGACAGAATCCGGCGCCCCGACCGGGACTAGAACCCGGTGTGCCGGCGCCGCAAGGTGGAGGATCAGCCTATTGAGCCGCGGCGCCGGCCTTCCAATCATTTTAGAAAGCCTTGCTGTGTGCCTGTGCCCCTAGTCCCAGGGGAGGCTGTCCTTAGCAAGCTATGGTGTGAGCCGTTTATCTCCAGATGCCTGCGCTTATGTACTCAAGTGCTGGCCATGTGCTGAGCCCCATGCCTCTGGGGCTTCACAGGATGAGTTCCTGTGCTGAGAGAAATCACAGGCCCAAGTGGGGACAGCAGGAAAGCCAGGGACTGGAATGCCAGGGACACTGAGCAGAGAAGAGAGCAGCGAGAGAGGGAGGGGGACAGGACTTTCTCTCGCCCTCTGCTGGCCACAGTGAGGAAGTCCAGTGGACTGACTGATGGCCTTCACCTGCTACACCCACTGAAACTCGTCCCGCGGTCCTCATTCCTCGCGTACAACTTGACTGTGATATTTCAGTATGCCTGTTCCACGGGAGACAGAGCGACAGAGCGGACCCCCACTCTCCCACTCCACTCCTGCACGGGGCTGCCCCTTCTCTTTAAGGTAGCATATGCATTTTCATCAGCCCCCTACAGTCAGAACAGAAAAATAACCCTCCTCTGTTACTCTGGACTATGAGCCAGGCTCCATTCTAAGCCCTTCACAAAAGCCAATGCACTCATCTGCACAACAGTCCCAAGGAGGCGAGCCGTGACTACCTCGGTGTGTGTCTCACTGCCCTGGACTCGTCCTGAGGCCCATGATTCTAACACTGCAACCGCAGCGATGAGGGTTCGAGTCCCGATGGTGCAATGTCTGTGCTGGAGAGGGGGAAAGGTGGCGCCATCCAAGGTGAAAGCGGAAGGCTGGAAGAAAGGACAACTCAGAGTCACCGCGCACACGCGAGCGTGGGAATGTTTCACGGGCACTATCTTCAGTCATTCCCTCCTCCACGGACTCTCCTCAAGGTGGGGACGATGGTTCCTTCAATGCGGGAAAACAGTCTAACCAGGAGTTTGGCTGCAGTCACAGCTGTTCTGTGTCACTGGCAGAATCAAACCCAGGCTGGATTCCAAAGATGATGCCTTTTTTCTACTCCACGCTGCTCGTTCGGTTTGGGAAATGCAGCCTTTTGGCGCGTGTGCCCTGAAATACTGAACAGTGTGCTGGGTGCCTCCCTCTGCCTGTTCTCCTTGCCCCCATTCCACACCCACAGACACTGGTGGTTTTTATATTTTTTCATACCACCCCGTGTACGTCCACTGAGCCCCTCCTGTGCACCTGACACTCTCTGGGCCTTGGAGACAATGAACAACATTCCAACATCCTAGCCTTTATGGAGCTCTCTTTCCAAGGACTGCTGGGGGCAGACAAAACAAGCAAACAAACAAAAACAGAGGCCCTCCTGCTCCCCAGGGAATCTCAGGGGGTGTAAAACTCTCCCAGGGGTCCAGGCAAGGGGACACCCTGGAAAACTGGTGTCTGGAAAGAGCAAAGTGAGTAAGTTTAATGACTGACGAATGCACGTTTTTGCAAGTCAGGTAGTTTCCAATTATTTGTTTTCAACAGAAAAGGCCTTCCTGGAGTTGTCAACTGATGGGTCATTAAAATAAGTTTGATAATTATTACAATGGAATCTTTGGCACATTATTTGGAAGGAGTTCCAAAGGACCTAGAGGTCCTTCCATTCCCCTTTGCTTATTTTATGTGAACAAGTTTTCAATTTTTTTTATTGATTTATTTGAAAGTCAGAGTTACAGAGAGGCAGAGAGAGAGAGAGAGAGAGAGAGGTCTTCCATCCTCTGGTTCACTCCCCAATTGGCCGCAACGGCCGGAGCTGCGCCAATCAGAAGTCAGGAGCCAGGAGCTTCCTCCGGGTCTCCCATTCAGGTGCAGGGGTCCAAGGACTTGGGCCATCTTCTGCTGCTTTCCCAGGCCATAGCAGAGAGCTGGAACGAAGTGGAGCAGCCAGGACTCGAATCAACACCCATATGGGATGCCAGCAGTGCAGGCAGTAGCTTTACCTGCCACGCCACAGCGCTGGCCCCAGCTATATATGTTACTTTGATTAATCACGCAGTAATACTTGTAATAATAGGTAAGGAATTTTTTAGAGGACTATGCTCCCAGGCAATGTTTTTACAAATTAAACATCCACGTAAGTGCACATTTATGTGGCAAAAAAGTATGACAAGATGATCAATAAAAAGGTTTCTAGCATAAATTTATATTACTGAGGATAAAATTCTGTGAGGGTAAGATGGAATACAAGTTCACAGACAACAGGGAGTTACGTTAAATTTCTTAAAAGAGTTGCTTTTGTTTTTCAATAACCCACATACATGAATGATGGTAGATATCAAATTGCTGTAGTATTTAAATTCCACTGGATGGCATTCAAAATTGTCATGTAACAGTTTTATTTTTAAAATTTCAAGTTCTTACTTTAAAAATGGAAAAAAAAATTTAAAAAGAGCATAAAAAACAAAAACTTTTTTTTTCAAATTTCAAATTCCAGTCCAGTCTCTATGCCTTCTATTTCGTTTTCTTGCCTAGTGGCCCTGTCTAGAACCTCGAGTACAATCCTGGATAGGCGTGGCCAGAGTGGACTACCTTATCTTGTTCCTGATCTTGGGAGGAAGCAAAAGCATGAAGTCTTTCATCACTAAATATGAGAGCTGTGGGTGTTTCATACGTGCCCTTTATCAGGTTAAGGAAGTTCCCTTCTGTTTCTGGTCTGCTGAGTGTTGTGCATGGGGGTAGTTTTCAGAAATCCTTTTAGCAGGTATGGGAGCAAACTATTTGAAAGTTCAAGTTCCTTAGATGCTCTGTCCCTGCTATACCCAGCACCAAAGGCAGTGCCTGCACAAAGAGGTCCAACAAACCTCCGTGGAGCAATCCGTCTCCCACTACCACCCCCTTGCCTTTCACATTCCTGTGTTCCTAATCTTCATGAATCTCTCTGTATCTCTGCCTTTCAAATAAAATGAAAATTAAGACATAAAAATGTTCTTTAATTTAAAAAAATAATAGTAATAGCTAATCTGATAGTTTGAGAGTTGATAGACAGCAGTGTCTAGTAAACAGTAATTATTACATAAGAGTTAGCTATTAAGGCCCACAGAGCAAGGCCTCTGGTTTGTTCCTTCTCTGCTCCTCCCAGCCCTTAGCCCAGTGTGTGGCCTGTACATGTTTGTCAAGAGGGTGAGCATGGTAGAAAGTATTGGGTGGCAGAAAAGAAAGCTGATTCAACATTGCACAGCAGGTAGAAATCAGCAAAGGTGTGAGCCATGCTGTCCATTTCTCTGCATTTCCTAAATGGACTTCACTCTGCCCGGGAGCCTGGCAGCCGGGAGAACTGAAATCCCAGGCATTATGGATGCTCCTCCCTTAAGGGTCATATGGGAGCCTGGGACTTTTACACACGGCTCAGAAAATGGGAAAGACTCCTGCTCTGGCCGGCACCACGGCTCACTAGGCTAATCCTCTGCCTTGCGGCGCCAGCACACCGGGTTCTAGTCCCGGTCGGGGCGCAGGATTCTGTTCTGGTTGCCTCTCTTCCAGGCCAGCTCTCTGCTGTGGCCAGGGAGTGCAGTGGAGGATGGCCCAAGTCCTTGGACCCTGCACCCCATGGGAGACCAGGATAAGCACCTGGCTCCTGGCTTCGGATCAGCGTGATGCACCGGCCACAGCGCACCAGCCACGGCGGCCATTGGAGGGTGAACCAATGGCAAAAAGGAAGACCTTTCTCTCTGTCTCTCTCTCTCACTGTCCACTCTGCCCATCAAAGAAAAAAAAAGACTCCTGCTCCTCAGCCCATTATTTTATCATTAGTGCCTGCATGGCCTCTTGGACCCAAATCCAGGGTGTCCCTGTGTTGGCAACTCAGGCAGCGGGGACGCGCTGTAAAGCTTTCTTAAGCATTCCACTAGTATGGACTCCCAGACCGGTTCTACCTTTTATTTACTTATTTTTATTTATTTATTTATTTGAAAGGCAGAGTGATAAAGAAAGAGGGAGGGACAGAGATCTTCCATCTGCTAGTTCACTCCCTAAATGGCCACAACAGGTCGGGCGGGGCCAGGCCGAAGCCAGGAGCCTGGAACTCCAATATGGTCTCCCACGTGGGTGACAGGGGCCCAAGTAGTTGAGCCATCCTCTGCTGTTCCCAGATACATTAGTAGGGAGCTGGATCAGAAGCTAGGGCACAAACTGGTTCCCAAAATGGCAGGTTAACCTGCTGCACCACAATGCCAGCCCCCTATTTTTTTCTTTTCTTTTTTCTTTCTCTCTTTCTTTCTTTCTTTTTTTTTTTTTTTTAGAAAGAGAGAGAGGTCTTCCATCTGCTGGTTTACTCTCCAAATGGCCGCAATAACCAGGGCAGGGCCAGGCCGAAGCCAGGAGCCAGGAGCTTCCTTGGGGTCTCCCACTTGGGCCGTCTTCCACTGCTTTTCCAGACGCATTATCAGGGAGCTGGATTGGAAGTGAAGCAGCTGAGACCGTCACCCATATGGGATATGCAGCTTTATCTGCTACATCACAGCACTGGCCCAACCTATTTTTTTTTAAGTTAGCATTTTATTTATTTTTTTTTAAGATTCATTTATTTATTTGAAAGAGAGAAAGTTACATAGAGAGAGGAGAGGCAGAGAGAGAGAGAGAGAGGTCTTTCATCTGCTGATTTACTCCCCAATTGGCTGCAATGGCCAGAGCTGTGCCAATACGAAGCCAGGAGCCAAGAGCTTCCTCTGGGTCTCCCACGTGGGTGCAGGGGCCCAAGGACTTGGGTCATCTTCTACTGCTTTCCCCAGGCCAGAACAGAGAGCTAGATCAGAAGTGGAACAGCCAGGACTCGAACCTGTGCCCATATGGGATGCTGGCACCGCAGGCGGCAGCTTCACCCGCTACACCACAGCCCTGACACCTAGGTTAGCATTTTAAAGAAAAAAAATACTTCTTAAAAAAACAATGGGGGTAAATGGTTGGAGGCAGGCAGTTTGACCTAGTGGTTAAGAGACCCGGGTCCCATAACAGAGTGCCTCGGTTGGATTCCCTGCTCCTGATTCCAGCTTCCTGCAATCCTAGGAGGCAGCCGTAATGGCTCAGGTAATTGGGTTCCTGCCATCCCCATAGGAGACCTGGATTGAGTTCCCTGATTCTGGCTCTGGCCCCAGGCCCAGCATCAGCTGTTGTGGGCATTTCAGAAATGAATCAGCATTAGGAACTCTGTTTCTCTTTGCCTCTTGCATAATTTTTTAAAAATATTTATTTTATTTATTTGAAAGACAGAGTTACAGAGAGAGGTAGAGACAGAGAGAGAGGTCTTCCTCTCTGCTTTCTCAGGCCACAGCAGAGAGCTGGATAGGAAGAGGAGCAGCTGAAACTAAAACCAGTGCCCATATGGGATGCCGGCGCTTCAGGCCAGGGCTTTAACCCACTGCGCCACAGCACCAGCCCCTCTTGCATAAATTTTTAAAAAATACTCAGGTAGGGCGAGCACCATGGCATAGTGGGTAAAGCCACTGCATGCAGAACCAGCATTCTGTATGGGCTCCAGTTTGAGCCCCAGCACTCTGCTAATGTGCCTGGGAAAGCAGCAGAGGATGACCTAAGTGCTTGGGCCCCTGTACCCACATGGGAGACCTGGAGGGAGCCCCTGGCTCCTGGCTTCTGATCAGCACAGCTCTGGCCATTGTGGCCAACTGGGGAGTGAACCAGCTGATGGAAGACCTCTCTCTCTCTCTCTCTCTCTCTCTCTCTCTCTCTGCCTCTCCTTCTAGCTCTGTGTAACTCTGACTTTCAAATAAATAAATAAATCCTTTTAAAAATGTTTAAAAAATACTTGGGCATGTTCAGACTTTTAACAAAGATAAGATGCCAGTTTTAAGTGCCAGTTACTTAAAGTTACACCTAGGTGTAGCTTTTGTTCTCATGAGAAATCCCCATACTGGGAAAGGTTAGCAAATAGTCCTACCAGAAAGTAACAATTTACTAGTTCAGAATAATAAAATACCACACATTTTGCCAATGAAGCTGTTTTCTAAGCTCCATTACACAAATTAACAAGCAATTCTTCTCAGCAATGAAAGAAAACCTGTTTGTGATCATACCCATGCCCGAGTCAGGCATGGGGCAGCATTAACAAGGCACAGGGAGACCCCATGTGTGGCCACCTGGCTCTGCGTGTCGCTGTCCCTGCCTTGAGGAAACCTTTCATTTGTGCTGTGGCCAGAAAGAGAGCAGAGAGAGCCGACTCCAGCTCCAGGACTGGCCATGGCCGTTGTGGGCAACTGTGGAGTACACCAGCAGATGGGAGTACTTGCTCGCTCTCTGTGTTTTTTTTTGTTTGTTTGTTTTTTTTTTTTTTTGACAGGCAGAGTGGACAGTGAGAGAGAGACAGAGAGACAGAGAGAAAGGTCTTCCTTTTGCCGTTGGTTCACCCTACAATGGCCGCCACGGCTGGCGCACCGCGCTGATCCGATGGCAAGAGCCAGGTGCTTCTCCTGGTCTCCCATGCAGGTGCAGGGCCCAAGTACTTGGACCATCCTCCACTGCACTCCCAGGCCACAGCAGAGAGCTGGCCTGGAAGAGGGGCAACCGGGACAGAATCCGACGCCCCGACCGGGACTAGAACCCGGTGTGCCGGCGCCGCAAGGTGGAGGATTAGCCTAGTGAGCCGCGGTGCTGGCGCTCTCTCTCATTTTTAAAAAACATTCAAAGAATTTCCAGAGCTGGTCAGAGCAGCTGTTTTGCACCTGCCTACCAATGAATGTTTCACAAAGGTGGCAGAAGCTTGTGGGGGAGGCCAGTCCTCACCCCATCAAGCTGCTCTGGCCAGCAACACTCCCAAGCAAACAGACGAGTTGGGCATGATCAGTTCAGGGCCGCTGGCGACACGTTGCTCCCTCCCCTGTGCACATCCAGGGAGCAGAGCGAGGGCCCCACCTGCCCCAGGAGTCACCAGTCCCCGTAACGTCCTCATTGTTGGAGAGGTGCTTCCTTGCCACTGCCTCTATCCCTGCCCCACCACGCCAAGGCCTTTACTCTGTCCTCCGCCTACTCCCCTAACCCTTCACCCCAGCAGTTTCCCCGTGAAGCTGAACTCGTCTCGAACACAGCCGGACGGGAGGTTGCCTCCAGCAGCTCTACTTCTCCAGCCTCTCCAGGCCTTTCCTGCTTGGGAGGTGCCAGCTGCCTTGGGTGTCGCCACTGCCCAGACAGGCTGCGCCGGATTTCTCCAGCTGGCCCTGCAGACCCACCCCCGCCCTCCTCTGCCAGGCTCCTGAGACCGGCACCCCCTAGACACCGTCACCTGCTAGCTTCCACTGGGCTTGTCAGTGGGCGGCACTGCAGCCTCAGAGGGAGAGGAAGAAGAAGTTGGGCATTTATTTCCCTTCCCTCTCTCTCTCCCTGTCCCTAAGCTTACCCGAGAGCACAGCTACTGTGGGGTGGAAGCTCTGTTATGGGTTGTACTGTGCCCCTCCCCCGCAAAGGCCCATGGGAGTCGTCACAGCAGTATCTCAGAAGGGCCCTTCGTTGGAGATAAGGTCTTCACAGAGGTTATTAGGATGAGCCCTTACCCAGGCTGACTCAGGAAGAGACTTGGGGAGAAGACGGCCACCAGTCAGGCAAGGCAGACGCCTGGGGCAGGCTCTCCTCAGCTCTCAGAACCAGCCTGGATTTTAGAAACCAACAGCGGCCATGTGAGCCGTCCGGCTTGTCCTGCACTGTTATGGCAGCCCTAGCACATTCACCCGGGCTCTCGGGGTCTGGGAACACCTCTCCCCGCATCCCATCAGGCCTGGGAGTGGTACACGCTCCCCCCTCCACAAATGCCTCCCCATCTCTCGTGGGTTTCACTCAGCCCTATCCACACCTCCATCCCTTCAGAGAATTCACGTCATTTATCCTTTTGAATGTGCCCTGTGTTTCCCAGCACCCAGGCCTAGCATGTAATTCTATTTTCCCAGCACCCATCACAAAACCCTCACAGAGGCAAGACCACCTGACATATTTTCACTTTCTCTTGTTTTTCATCTCATCTCGTAGGACAGAAGGGAAGTCGCAAGGGGACGAATTTAGATTTAATTCAAATCAAAAACTTTAAGTGCAGTAGTTTGTGACAAAGCAGGGAATGCTGGATTTATTTTATTTTTTAATATGTGTTTATTTATTTGAAAGCAGACTTATAAACAGGCAGAGAGAGAGAGAGAGAGAGAGAGAGAGGTATCTTCCATCTGCTGGTTCACTCCCCAGATACCTGCAACAGCCAGAGCTGTGCTGATCCAAAGCCAGGAGCCAGGAGCCAGGAGCCAGGAGCCAGGAGCCAGGAGCTTCTTCTATGTCTCCCATGCAGGTGCAGGGGCCTAAGGACTTGGGCCATCTTCTACTGCTTTCTCAGGCCATAGCAGAGAGCTGGATCGGAAGTGGAGCAGCTGGGACTCAAACCAGCTCCCATACGGGATGCTGGCTTTACCCACTACACCACAGCACTGGCCCCTAGTACATTCTCAAAATGCAAGTTAGCTCAAAGAGGAATGGGCTTTTTTGCAGAAATTAAATACTGACATTACCCATGAGCAGTGAAAAATATGACAATTCGGGCTCTTAATAATTCCAGTTTTACAAGGACACGCAAAAAAGAAACTGATGTGTGTGTGTGTGTGTGTGTGTGTGTGTGATGGATGAACACTGAAGAAGAGCTAAGAGCTATTATTTTTTTTTTTAAGATTTATTCATTTACTGGAAAGAGTTACAGAGAGTGAGGGAGAGACATAGAGAGATCTTCCATCCACTGGTTCACTCCTGAAATGACCAAAATGGTTGGAGCTGGGCCGATCTGAAGCCAGAAGCCAAGAGCTTCTTCTGGGTCTCCCACGTGGGTGTAGGGGCCCAAGCACTTGGGCCATCTCTCCATGCTTTCCTAGGTACATTAGCAGGGAGTTGGATTGGAAGTAGAGCAGCTGGGACTTGAACTGGCATCCAACACTGGCCCTAGCCTATTAATTTTTTTTTTTTTAATTTGACAGGCAGAGTTAGACAGTGAGAGAGAGAGACAGAGAGAAAGGTCTTCCTTCCGCTGGTTCACCCCCCAAATGGCTGCTACGGCCAGCGTGCTGCGCTGATCCAAAGCCAGGAGCCAGGTGCTTCCTCCTGGTCTCCCATGTGGGTGCAGGGCCCAAGCACTTGGGCCATCCTCCACCGTCCTCCTGGGCCACAGCAGAAGCTGGACTGGAAGAGGAGCAACCAGGACTAGAACCCGGCACCATATGGGATGCTGGTGCCGCAGGCAGAGGATTAACCAAATGAGCCATGGTGCCAGCCCCCCACCCCCCGAGTCTATTAATTTTAAGAATGATTTATGGAAGTCTGATTAGGCAAATTCTGTGAATTAGGTAGAAAAGGTGATTTTTTTTTTTAGGGGTTGGCATTCTAGTGTAATGGGTTAAGCCTCTGCCTGCAATGCTGGCATCCTGTATGGGTGCCAGTTTGAGTGCCAGCTGCTCCACTTCCAAACTAGTTCCCTGTTAATGTGCCTGGGGAAAGCAGTGGAAGATGCCCAAGTCCTTGGGCCTCTGCACCCAAATGGGAGACCTAGTTGAAGCTTCTGGTCTTCATCTGACCCAGCCCTGGCCATTGTAGCCATTTTTCTGCCTTTCAAATAAATAAATTCAGTATTTTTTTTTTTTTTTTTTTGACAGGCAGAGTGGACAGTGAGAGAGAGAGACAGAGAGAAAGGTCTTCCTTTGCCGTTGGTTCACCCTCCAATGGCCGCCACGGCCGGCGCACCGCGCTGATCCGAAGGCAGGAGCCAGGTGCTTCTCCTGGTCTCCCATGGGGTGCAGGGCCCAAACACTTGGGCCATCCTCCACTGCACTCCCGGGCCACAGCAGAGAGCTGGCCTGGAAGAGGGGCAACCGGGACAGAATCCGGTGTGCCGGCGCCGCAAGGTGGAGGATTAGCCTAGTGAGCCGCGGCGCCGGCCTAAATTCAGTATTTTTTAAACAAGTGATTTTTAAAGTTCTATTCATTGGGGCTCAACAGGTTAAGCCACTGCCTTTAATGCCGGCATCCCATATGGGCACAGATTCAAGTTCCGGCTTGTCCACTTCTCATCCAGCTCCCTGCTAATGCACCTGGGAAAGCAGCAAAAGACAGCCTAAGTGCTTGGGCCCCTGCACCCACGTAGGAGACCGAAGTAGAATTCCTGGCTCCTGGCCCTGGCTTGGCCCAGCCCTGGCTATTGTGGCCAACTGGGTAATCAACTGATGGATGGAAGAGCTCTCTCTCTGTCTCTCCCTCTCTCTCTCTCTCTCTGTAACTCTGCCTTTCAGATAAATCAAATAAATCTTTTTTTTTTTTTTAAAGAGTTTAGTTATGGGGCCGGCACTGTGGCATAGTAGGTAAAGCCACAGCTGCATCCCATATGGGCACCGGTTCGAGATCTGGCTGCTCCACTTCCGATCCAGCTCTCAGCTATGGCCTGGGAAAGCAGTAGAAGATGGTGCAGGTCCTTGGGCCCCTGCACCCACGTGGGAGACCCAGAGGAAGCTCCTGGCTCCTGGCTTTGGATCGGCACAGCTCCGGCCATTGTGGCCAATTGGGGAGTGAGCCAGCAGATGGAGGACTTCTCTCTTTCTGCCTCTCCTTCTCTCTGTGAAACTCTGCCTCTCAAATAAATAATTCTTTTAAAAAAATAGTTAAGTTATTTGAGAGAGAGAGAGAGAGAGAGAGAGAGAGAGGTCTTTAATCTACTGGTTCACACCCCAAATGCCCTCAAAAGCCGGGGCTGGGCCAGGCTAAGTCCAGGAGCCTGGAAGCTACATACGGGTCTCCCACACGGGTGACAGGGCTAAGTGCTTGAGCTTTACCAGGAAGCCAGATTGGAAATGGAGTGGGCAGGATTCAAACTGGCACTTCAATACGGATGACAGCATCCCAAGCTGTGACTTAACCAGCTGCACCACAACACCTGCTTTGTAAAAGTGATTTTTAACTTACATTAGAAGAAGGTTCACCAAAGAAGGGATGGCTTTAGAATAAAGGAAAGAAACAAATTTACTCTTGTGAAAAATTATAGAGATCGCAGACAAAAAGCGGAAAGCTGAGTACGATGGGAGGATGGAGAAAAACAGGTTAAAAAACAAAGAGAAACGGTCAATTTTTGGAACTCAGGCCAATGAAGTTAACCTTGTCTCCGGAAAAATTCGCATATGAGTTATTAGACAGCTGGTTCAAAAGCAACAGCCACCCAGAGTCAGGGTAGGCAGGGCTGCTTCGTGCCAAGGTGAACACACCTGCTCTCCGGTGGCTCTGTAATGGCTCTTGGATTTTAGCATGGGCGCTCTCTTGGAGTTTTCTCTCTCATCCTGACATTCCTCACAAAATGTCTATCACTTATTCTTTTATTAGACAAAGACTTGAGTGCCTACTGGGTGCTGGACACTCAGGAAAACCCTGACAGGGTCATTACTCTCAGAGTCTACTTCCGGGTGGGCACGACGCGCCCGTTCTGGGGTTCCTTTTCCTAGTTGCCCGCTGACTCCTGTCTGTTCTAAAACACAGGCAGTTGTCTTGAGCCAGCATGATCCTGACTCCAGGGCTTCCCCGTCTGCCCCAACTCTCAGCTACGGAGTAGGGAAGGAACTGGGCCACATTCGTCCTTGGCCAACAGGCACTGGGTTCTTTCACAATGTGCCCAGAAATGCTAACATTCAGGTTCCACGCCATAGATATTAATTACTGAAATTTCAAATGCAGCAAACCAACCTTTCCAGCCTCCCCTCCCACTTCACCCCTTCAATCATTCCCAGCCCCAGCCCCAGCCCCCACCCACACGTTTCCACGGCTGCACCTTCGCGCTCCATCTTCTCGGTTCAGGAATGCCTGCCGTCTCCTTCCCCACCTCTGGAAATCTCACACATTTCCCAAGACCCAGATCAAAAGCTGCCTCCTCCCTGGCTGGACTTAAACGGCTTTGCTCCGCGAGTCCCGCCAAGCCCCCATGCTTGACTTGTCTGTCCTATGCACTCCTGGCTTCCTTTTCCAGTTGACTGATGTCCAGTTGACTTGTCTGTCCTCCCTGATGGAGCCCCACCTCTTTACGAGCAGCCGTGGAGAACATCTGGCCCACTGGCCTTAAAAAGCCCTCGAAATCATCTGGTCAGGCCCTGCCGAGGCAACTGCAGGCGGGACTGGAAATTCAATAAACCTATAGCAGGCTAATTTTTTTCAGCTGATAATTTTGTATGGCCCATGAAAGATGTTATAAATATCCTAATGGCCCTTGGCAGAAAAAGGGGTTCCCCACTGTTTTAGAGGCGTGGTCTTCGGAGCAGCCACCCTGTCCAGCTGCAGTACTTTACAATGCGGACTGGCAAATGAAGCAATGGTTGGAATGGTGAAATAGCTGAAAAAAGATCCAAAGAAGAATTACATGAAGTTCAAGTTTCAGTGTACATAAATCTTCATAGTGACACAGACAGCCTACATTTTCTATGACTGCTTTTACGTTCCAATGAGTGCTGAGCGGCTGAGAAAGGTACTACATGTTCCACTAAGTCTAAGTGTTGACCACATGCCCCTTCAAGGAAAAAATTTGCTGACCCTGCTTTTATAATAAGGTTTGATGATGGCATCACGGGAGTGGGATACAAAGATTCTGAGTATATATTCCCCCCAGGGTTCAGTTTCTTTGTGTAATGGAGGTAATAACTACCTCCATTTTAAGTTGTTATCAACACCAGTTGAGATAACGCATTATGGCTGGCGCTGCGGCTTACTAGGCTAATCCTCCGCCTTGCGGTGCCGGCACACCGGGTTCTAGTCCCGGTCGGGGCGCCGGATTCTGTCCCTGTTGCCCCTCTTCCAGGCCAGCTCTCTGCTGTGGCCCGGGAATGCAGTGGAGGATGGCCCAAGTCCTTGGGCCCTGCACCCGCATGGGAGACCAGGAGAAGCACCTGGTTCCTGGCTTCGGATCAGCGTGGTGCACTGGCCGCAGCACACCAGCCGCGGCGGCCATTGGAGGGTGAACCAACGGTAAAGTAAGACCTTTCTCTCTCTCTCTCTCTCTCTCTCTCACTGTCCACTCTGTCAAAAAAAAATAATAAATAAATAAATAAAAAATAATGCACTTAGAAAAGTACAAAACAGGCCGGCACCGCAGCTCAACAGGCTAATCCTCCTCCTTGCGGCGCCGGCACACACACCAGGTTCTAGTCCCGGTCGGGGCGCCAGATTCTGTCCCGGTTGCCCCTCTTCCAGGCCAGCTCTCTGCTGTGGCCAGGGAGTGCAGTGGAGGATGGCCCAAGTGCCTGGGCCCTGCACCCCATGGGAGACCAGGAGAAGCACCTGGACTACCTTCGAATCAGTGCGGTGCGCCGCCGGCCATTGGAGGGGAACCAACGGCAAAAAGACCTTTCTCTCTGACTCCCTCTCTCTCTCACTGTCCCACTCTGCTCTGCCTGTCAAAAAAATAAAAATAAAGAAAAGTACAAAACAGGGGCTGGCCTTATGGTGCAGCAGGTTAAGCTACTGCCTGCAGTGCCTGCATCCCATTTGAGCGGTGGTTGGAGCGCTGGCTGCTCCACTTCTGATCCAGCTCCCTGCTAATGGGCCTGGGAAAGCAGGGGACAATGGCCCAGGGGCTTGGGTTCCTGCCACTCCTGGCTCCTGGCTTCAGCCTGGCCCAGCCCCAGCGGTTGCAGCCATTTGGGGAGTGAACCAGCAAATGGAGGATCTCTCTTGTTCTCAAACACTGCCTTTCAAATAAATAAAAGATTTTTAAAGTATTAAACATTCTGTAAGTCAACATTTTCATGTACTGAAAAGATAAAATGATATACAATGAGGAAACATTGAACATATTTCTCCCTTTCACTTCTTCCTTCCTTTATAGTTTTCATTTAAACTTGAAAATTTAAGAGAAAATTGACTTTTAAAGCTCTTATTTTTAGGGCAGGCATTGGCCCAGCAGTTAAAATGTCTGCGCCCCACAGGGAGCAGCGGGGTTAGATGCTAGGTGGTGGTCCTGACTCCAACTTCCTGCTAATGCCGATCCTGAGAGGAGAAGCAGCAGATGAGGCTTATGTGGCTGGTTTTTTTTTTTTTTTTAAGTTTTATTTATTAATTTGAAAGGCAGAGTGAGAGATCAATCTAACTGCCACCCACAAGGGACACCTGGATTGAGTCGATGGCTCTGAGCTGGTTGTGGGCTCTGCCAGATCTACCTCTCAAATAAGAGCTTAAAAAAAAATCCTTGGCTGCAGTTCCTGCTTTTAGTGACCACAGGGTGCCGGGTTCCTGCCTTCTTTTTCTCTCTCACATGTAATTTTCCCCTCCTGTTTTCCTTAAATAGTATCTCAACTAGTCCTCAAAATAGCTGAGGGAAAGAACTGGGACATGCCTCACTAGCCCATTTTAAAGACCAGGAAAGTGAGGCAGATCCCAGCTGACTGCGGAGCTCTGACTCAGCACGCAGGGAGCCCTCAAGGCCCGCTCTACTTGGGCTAAGCGGCTGCCGTCTGGCAAACACCACAGAGGGCTTCCCGCCGCGCTCGCGGCCCCGACAGCCCCCGGGCGTCCCCTCCCGGCGTTCCTTCCTCGCCCGGACCCTGCGCTCCGCACCGCCCCCCTCCCCGGCGGAGGTGGTAGGCTCCGCGCCCAACGCGCAGGCGCGCGGCCCTGTGGGGCGGGGGCGGGGCGGGGCCTAGGGCGGGGCGTGCGCGGGCTCCGTTTTGGGCCGCGGCGGGAGCCGGAGTCGCCGCCACTCAAGTGCGCAGGCGCCTGGCGGTTACCGGTCTCGCCATGGAGCGGAAAGGTGAGCGGTGGAGCGGCCTCCGCCACGAGGGGCAACGGCTGCCGGGGCGAGGCCCGGGTCAGCGCCGGGGGTTTCGCCTAACTGCCGCCGTCCGGTCCCCGGCGTGCGGCGCCCCTCCACTGAGGTGGCGCCGCCCCTCACCCCCCGCCTGTGGGCTGCGGGTCCGCGCCCCTCAGCCGCGGCGTCCTCCGGCGCCGGCCGTCACTGCCCCTTGTTCTCTGCCAGGCCGGCTCGCGCCCTGGGGCCGCTCCAGGGCTCGGCCCAGGGCGGGCGAAGCAGACCCCCGACCCGGCCCGAGCCCCCTCCGGCGCATCCCGCCTTGGCGCTGCTCTGCCCTCCGTGGGCCGCCGGCTCCCCGGCCGGCCGCTTAGCCAAAGCTGCGGCGCCCGCCCCGCGGCCGCCCCTCCGGCAGGCCCCGCCGCCGGGCCTGGCGCCCCTGCTGGGTCTCCACCCTCACCTTGGCCGCCTCCTGTCCTCCACATTCGCCCTTCATCCATCCCTCTCTCCTGCAGTGCTTGCGCTCCAGGCCCGAAAGAAAAGGACCAAGGCCAAGAAGGACAAAGCCCAAAGGAAGTGAGTCTTGTACCCCGACATCCCGCTCTCTGGATTTCCTCCGGGTCCGTGTCCTGACCGTGCGCCGGGTTCGAACCCCCTGCGGTCGCAGACGCGTGGCCCTCGGGGCGGCCTGGGGGGTCGCTCTCCTGGAACCATGTGCAAGGGTGCGTCTGCAGCCGCAGGCCGGGGCCTGGATCTTAGCAGCCCCAGGCCTGCCGGAAAGGGCTGTTGGAGGAGGACCCGACTCCTCGGAGCGGGCGCGAGCTCCCGTCGTCTGGGAGCCCGTGGAGCCGGTAGATGATTGTCTGTCTGTGAACCCTGCTCTGCGCGTCCTTACCTGCTTCCGGTAGGCCTGCAGGAGATTCCCGAGTGGCTTTTGGCGTGTTTACTTTTGCTTCTGCCAGCCACATGCTGCCTCTTCCAGAGGCGGGCACGGAGCTTTCCCCGGAGTTAGTCAACTTCCTGAGCCTGCAAGGCGCATGCCTCCCCTGCGGCGTGCGGGCGGGCGGGCGGGCGGACGGAGCGCGGTGCACACGTCCGGTGTGTGTGTGTCTGTCTGTGTCTGTTTCTCTAAACCTCCTGGACGGGGCACCGCCGCGGTGATCGCCGTGTCCCCTCTGGGTTATCGGCTGCTGCTTCAGCCAGCGTCGGCGCTTCTGGGTTGGGATATTAAGCGCCACATGTCCAGTTTTGTCAGCGGGATGCATAGCAGCGGTTTAGCGCTATTGTGGCAGACACAAAAGTTGGTCACAGCCTAGTGGCGGCTCCGCCAGCGCAGAGGGATTTTTAGCAAGTGAGGCTTAGCCTTAAGAACCTAACATCTTGTCCTAAGGCTTAATTGTACAGGGTCTTGGAAAGCAACTCTTAGGGCAATTTGTATTTTTTAATGAATTACCTGTCTTAGTTGCTATTTTTAGATACATTGACCTCGACACCCTTTTCTATTTATTTGCTCTTTTGTTGTAAAGTCTAATTCTCTCAGGGCTGATACACCACATTTCAAAGGTCTTCCCTAGGTCACCCCACTCGTGACAGTGCCAGACAGCACGGGGTGTGTGTGTTGTTTTTGGAGGCTACCTGATGTTTGGGGAGAGCACATAAAAACTTTTGTTTAAATAGAACTAAAGTGGTATGTGACCTCACCTCTTGCTCCATTTTCTATTCTCTGTCTTATGAAATTTTTTATTTTGTAAGTGCTTGGTTACCAAGGCATGTGTGAGCTTGTGTGTGTGTGTGTGTATGTGTGTTTATCGCTTGATTATCCATTGATTGGTTGGATTAATGGAAAAAGCAAGAAGCTAACCTGGTTGTAGTACGCAGTTGGAATTTAAATGTACTTTTTTGTTTCTTAGTTATTTCTTGCAGAACTGATAAGAATGTGTTACGTTGCATATTCTACTCATGAAAAGAGATAGTGATTCTGTTATTCAATGCATTTTTTTGTTTGTTTGTTTGGTTTTTTTTTTTTGACAGGCAGAGTGGACAGTGAGAGAAAGAGACAGAGAGAAAGGTCTTCCTTTGCCGTTGGTTCACCCTCCAATGGCCGCCGCGCCGCGCTGATCCGATCGCAGGAGCCAGGAGCCAGGTGCTTTTCCTGGTCTCCCATGGGGTGCAGGGCTCAAGCACCTGGGCCATCCTCCACTGCACTCCCTGGCCACAGCAGAGGGCTGGCCTGGAAGAGGGGCAACCGGGACAGAATCCGGCGCCCCGACCGGGACTAGAACCTGGTGTGCCGGCGCCGCTAGGCGGAGGATTAGCCTAGTGAGCCGCGGCGCCGGCCTATTCAATGCATTTTTTAGAAGTGCTGATCTCTTACACCACAGGCCCTGGTCTCTTGAAAATTTCATTAGCCTGAATCAAGCTGTAATTTGGTGGATAACTGTATAGAGATGATCATATACTTTAGGTATTCGTTAATTTTCTAAAGTCAGATGCACTTTGCATTATCTGTTACTCTTCCATTCACTACTCCAGGTAACCCAGAGTTATTTGTGTTCTTAATTAAGTCATTGAAAAATCCCAAGGACGGATTACAGAGAATCTGCCAGTCACTTTACTGGGTGTTCATCTTGCACAACTCTCGGCTCCTGAAGATGTGTATGAATAAACTGCCCCGTTTACTGTGATTGCGGAGGGGCTTGTGTTTGTTTCTGCCTTCAGTTAACTCATGTTTCTTTGTAATTTTCCATATCTTTTTCTTTTCTTGTTTCTCCAGCCTCTTTAGCTGAAATATCTAATTAATTAAGTTGGTTAGAGTACTGAGTCAGAAGTTCAAGCCCCACCTGGTTCAGGTAACTTGACCCTTCCCTAGCTCCTGCCTGCCTTCCTGCTGGCATCCAGTTATTTTGAGAAGGCAAGCTGCTGCTTACAGGGAGAATAGTCAGGAAGAAGGCCTGAGGAGGAAGCATGCAGTAGTGTGGTCTTTGGGAGTGAGACTGTCTGGTTTTGAATTCTGATTTTGCTACTTTTTAGTACTCTGACAGCTGGACAAATTGATTAAGGAAACAGCAGTATATATTGTTATACCTAATGGTCCAAAACACAAGAATTTAAATGAAAAATTTTAGGAAATTTTGGAAGTATGTAACACGAAGTAGCATTCCTTGTAATTTAGTCATGGTGTGGCATAGGTGGAAAGGACTTTCAGTCCCCTCATTCTGTAGGTCTTAGAACTAGAACCCACATATATGAAATACTGTGTCCAGGGTCCTGGAGCTGGTTGCAGCAGAGCCCAGCTGGAATCCAGGGCTCCTGCTTTCCAGTGCTGTGCTCTTTAGGGTATGTTTCCTTTGGGTTCTTTCTCTGTCCTGAAAGTTTGTGGGTGGGTGTGTGTGTTTAATGATTTTTTACTTATTTGAAAGAGAAGGGGAGACAGAGGCCTTTTATCTACCGATTCACTCCCCCAAGTGGCCACAACAGCTGGGGCTGTGCCAGGGCGAAGCCAGGAGCTGGGAGCTTCATCCAGGTCTCCCACTTGGGTGTCAGGGACCTAAATACTCAGGCCATCCACTGCTGTTTTTCCTAGACTATTGGCAGGGAGCTGGATTGGAAGTGGAGCAGCCGGGACCCGAACCAGAGCCCATGTGCAGGGCTCCACAACCACGGCCCCATGTCCTAAAAGATTTGACTTTGGGGACCTGGCACTGTAGTGTAGCGGGTAAAGCTGCTGCCTGCAGTGGTTTGAGTCCCAGCTGCTCCACTTCTGATCCAGTTCTCAGCTAAGGCCTGGGAAAGTAGAGGAAGATGGCCCAAGTCCTTGGGCCCCTGCACCCGCGTGGGAGACCCGGAAGAAACTCCTGGCTTCTGGCTTCAGATCAGCCCAGCTCTGGCCATTGCAGTCAATTGGAGAGTGAACCAGCAGATGGAAGACTTCTCTCTCTCTCCCTCCCTCTCTTTCCCTCCCTTCCCCCCCTCACCTCCCCACCTCTCCTTCTCTCTCTGTGTAATTCTGACTTTCAAATAAATAAATCTTTTAAAAATAAAAAGATTTGACTTTGGGTAATTTCAATTGCCTGAAAATCATTTTCCATTTCACCTTTTCAGACATATGCTTTTATTTACTAGCATTAACTAGGACTCCAAGACAAGTCTGACAAATCCTAAAGCCTTGGTTATTGGCTGTGGTGTCTCCAGGTGACAGTGCCTGTTGGTGTATCTGAGGACAAGTAAGGTAGAGGCTTCTGAATAAGGGGCATTGGAACGCCTGGGTGTTTGGATAGTCTTTCACCCATTGTCTTACTTTCAGAAGGAGCACCTGTTCTACCTCCCTCTAGGCCTTCAGTTTTCAGTATGTATACCAATAGCCTGTGCCTTTATTCATCGTTTTTTTTTTTTTTCTTTTTTAACTTAGCAATTTAGACTGCTTTTGAAATTGTTTCTATGCAGTGTAATTCCAGAATGGATTTCATGTGTTATAATTTTCTTAGGTTAAGGAGTTAGTTTGGACAAGAATTTTCACTTTGTTTGCAGTTAAGCAATTTTATGGGTTTAGGGTAAATTAGGTAGTCAAATTGTTTAATTGAGCTGGTGAAATTTTTTGTCCATTCTAGCATTCACTAATTTGTGGAGTCAGGGCAGTTGGTGGTTTTCTTAATTTCCAAAAAATGAAAATTGTTATTTTGAAACTTTAGAAGGAAGCTTTCTTTAAAATTCCCAACACATCTCTCTTGCTGGAAATAGGGCCACTAAACTTGAAATAATTTTTAAAAATTAAATGATACCGTTTGCTTTTTTCACTTGTGTGCCTTGAAAATTGGTTCTGTAGTAGTTGTTACAGTGCAGCCTTACATATTTTTTTTAAAAACTATCCTTTTCACTAAGTCTTAGAAATACACAGATACAGGGAGTAACCTCATCTAGTTTTACCTTAAGTGAATCCATAATGACTTATGTTATTTCTTATTAGTAACCATATATGTATAGTGTTTAAGACAAAGAAAGGGATCGCTGGGTGTACTTTGCCCAGTGAGGGGTATCGTGAATAGTTTCTACAGCATTGCACTTCACAGCTGAGGTGGATGATCTTGAAGGGGTCATTGCTCACATCAGTGATTATTTCTTTTAGGGTAAGTTCTGAGACATTATGCTCCTGGTATTTTCATTTTAAGGATTTTAATTCATATTGTTAGTTTACTCTAGAAAGATTTAACTAATTTAACCCTTATTCATTAAACAAATATTTTTTGAACACTTACCATGTCCCAAGCACTATTTTCTGTCCCTGGATACTGCAATGAAGGGAGGGGGAGGGGGTCTGCCCCCTTGGGAGTTTATTTTAGTGGGAGGGGAGACAGACTAAAGAACAGCCTTAGTAGGGTAAGTAAGTTACATAATTTATTAGTAGATAGAGTGGGGACATAGAAGACAATGAGAGCAGTTGAGAAGTGGGGATAGGATTGCAGTTTTAAATGGGGTTAATGGAGACCACACTGAGAAGGTGACAGTTGAACAAAGACTTGGAGGAGGACTGTTCCAGGCAGAGCAGTGGGAGTGGGAGTGTTCCTCATTCTCTACATAGAGAGACCAGAACTCCCTAATATTGACAAATCTTTCCAAGTCTCGTAATATAAGGCCTCTTGTTTTTAAACTTAATTTTTTTTTTTGACAGGTAGAGTTAGACAGTGAGAGAGAGAGAGACCGAGAGAAAGGTCTTCCCTCCGTTGGTTCATCCCCCAAATGGCTGTTATGGTTGGCGTGTGCCTATCCAAAGCCAGGAGCCAGGCGCTTCCTCCTGGTCTCCCATGGGGTGCAGGGCCCAAGCACTTGGGCCATACTCCACTGTCTTCCCGGGCCACAGCAGAGAGCTGGACTGGAAGAGGAACAATCGGGACAGAACCCGGCGCCATGTGGGATGCCAGCACTACAGGTGGAGGCTTAACCTACTGTGCCACAGTGCCGGCCACTGACCCATTTTTTTATATTGGACAATAATCCTTTTTTTAAAAAAAAGCTTAAGAGCTCTTTATTAAGAACATGTCCCTGTGGGGAATTAACATTTGTATTTCTCAGTTTGTTGTTGACCTTTCAGATTTCTTTTATCAAGGTAGTGTTTGGCACAGCAGTTTAAACACTTCTTGGGATGTCCCAATCCCATATCCGAGTGCTTGGGACTAACTCAGACCCAGACTGTGATCTGGAATTATAACCCCAGCAGTGGCAGGTTTACCCACTGTGCCATAACACTAGTGTCTGGGAGAGGTTGTTTTTGTTTTTTTTTTGTTTTTTTTGGACCCAGCAGGTAAGGCCTCTACCTTTGACGGCATCATCCCATATGGGCGCTGGTTTGACACACAGCTGATCCACTTCCAAACCACCTCTCTGCTAATGTGCCTAGGAAAGCAGTGGAGGACAGCCCAACTTTTGGGCTCCTGTACCCATGTGGGAGATCTGGAAGGAGCTCCGTGCTCCTGGCTCAGCCCCGGCAGTTGCGGTCATTTGGGGAATGAACAAGCAGATGGAAGATCTCTGTTACTCTGCCTCCCTCCCTCCCTCCCTCTCTTCCTTCATTTATTTATTATTTGAAAGGCAGAGAGAGAGAGAGAGAGAGAGAGGGGTCTTCTGTCTGCTGGTTCATTTCCCAAATGACCTCAATGGCCAGAGCTGAGTTGATCCAAAGCCAGGAGCTAGGAGCTGCTTCTGGGTTTCCCACACGGGTGCAGGGGCCTGAGCACTTGGGCCATCTTCTACTGCTTTCCCAGGCCATAGCAGAGAGCTGGATCGAAAGGGAGCAGCTGGGACTCGAACTGGGAGCCCTATAAGATTCCAGCACTGCAGGCAGCGGTTTTACCCACTGTGCCACAGCACCAGCCCAACTCTGCCTTTCAAATAAATAAAAATAAATAAATATTTAATAAAAAAAGAACTCTCACTGTGCAAAAAAATGGTTAACAAGTATCTAGCTATGCTTATAATCTTATAATTTCTGATTGAAATTAAGAATCTATCAGGTTTTTAAAGAATATTTTTATTTGAAAGGTGGAGTTACAAAGAGGCGGGGGCGGGGGGGACTTCCATTCACTGGTTCACTCCCCAAATGGCCTCAATGGCTGGAGCTGGGCCGATCTGGAGCCAGGAACTTCTTCCAGGTCTCCTGTGCGGGTGCAGGGGCCCAAGGATTTGGTCAATCTTCCACTACTTTCGCAGGTCACAGCAGAGAGCTGGATCAGAAAAGGAGCAGGGGCCGGCACTGTGGCATAGCGGGTAAAGCTGCTGCCTGCAGTGCCAGCATCCCATATGGGCACCAGTTCGAGACTCTTCGAATCCAGCTCTCTGCTATGGCCTGGGAAAGCAGTAGAAGATGGCCCGAATCTTTGGGCCCCTGCACCTGTGTGGAGACCCAGAAAAAAATACTGTCAGTTAAACTGGGATACCATTGACTAAGATGTGTCTAAATTTCAGAGATGTAAAATTGCCAGAGATATTCATATATGAATCAGTGAGGTGCAGGAATTCCAGTGATGTGTGGAATTGACAGCATTATTGTCTTTTAGTAAGGTTGTTATGGAAAAATCAAGTATACAGAAAATAGAGAAAACAGCAAAATAAACTGTTTTCATCTTTCAGCTTCAACAGTTCAACTATGGCCAATGTTTTTTGATCTTCCATTTCTCTTCACCCTTTTTTGAAGCAAATCCCAGGCATCATAAGACATGCAGTATTAATTTTCAAAACCACGATGTACTATAATCACACCTTAATTTTTTTAAAATTCTTAGTATCAAATATCCAGTCTTCCAATTTCCCTGCTAATTTTGTTTCAGTTAGGATCTATAACGTCCTTATATTGCCATTGTTTGAAAAGTCTCTCTAGTCTTTTAGTCTGGTTCTTTGTGGTTCTTTTCTATGAAAATTTGTTTTTGCTACACTACTTCATAGGTGGTGGTATGTTCTTCCATCAGGAGGCTTCTGCTGTCTGGTCTTCTCTTTTTGTTGAATGTTAGTGGCTGTTGAGCATTGCAGTCCATCTTTTTTTTTTTTTTTAAGATTTCAAAATGACAGCATACCATTATTCCTTAATGTATTGATTGTAATACTACAACAGTTGTGCTTGCACCAAAATCACCAGGTTGTGGTGGGAGGGTTCTAAGCAAGTTAGGGGAGGACATGAGTAGGGGCCTGGAGGGTGCAGGGTACATCAGGCTGCTGGAGAGCATTGTGCTTTAGCCCACGGAGGAGGGGGAGGGGAAGGGCAAATGCACCAGGGTCCCCACTTGTTCCTGCTGTTCTCAGCACCCTGGGGCTGCAAGCATCTGGGCAGATCTGCCCTTTATTGCTGCCCACCAGCATTCAACACCCCGACCCCAGCACTAGCACCACAGGTGGATCCGGGGCAGGGATAAGGGCAGGAGTGGAACAACATTGCTTAGAAAGATTCAACCAGAACCCAGTGACTTGTGCTCAGTTCTCTTCACTTCCTACAACCGAGTACATGGGTCACAGGTGGAGGGTGCAGTAGGACATGAGCGTGCCCCTCTGTGCCTCCAGCACACACGTGCACACAGGACGGTGGTGTCTGCAGCATCACAGGTCATGCAGGGTGTGGGGAAGCAGAGGTTCACACACACATAGATGCCACAGCGGGTGCCAGACAGAGAATGCCCCTGAATGTTCACAGCTGTACATGGCCCCCTCCCTCCCCAGTCCCCCCGCCCCCCAGCCCTCTCCCCTTTCTTGCCATCCTCCATGCAGGGAAACTATTGCTTTGAGAGAGCCACCCTGGGGGCTGCTCTGCCAAGCACTCCCCTTCCCATCCCCCCACATCTGCAAGACATAGGGCAGTGAGAGTAGGCACCTCCCCACCAGGCTTCTGGAGCTTGGAGCTGGGGAAAAGGGCAGGAGACTTCATCCTCTGTCTTTCCTCTAACATTTCCCGAACCCCTGCCAAACCCACTCCAGCCGGAACCCTCCTCACCCCTTAAAACACACATACAAAGCTGAGTTATCCAAGAATACAAGGAGATTGCCTGGGATGGGTGCAGAGATGGGACAAGGGGAGACTGGAAGCAGAGGGGGACCCCCCCCCCCCAACATGGGGTAAGACTGGCGCAATAGCTACTTTAGTACAGTTGGAGAGGGTTCCCAGAGTGAGGGATGGGGATGGGAGGGAAGGCTCTCCCTAACTTCCTGGGGGCAAAGTCAAGCTTCTGGGTTCCCCAGGGAAAGGGCCTAGCAGGGGTGATTGACAGCCACAGCAGATCCTTTGTCACTGCCACCCTCTGCCCTCCCAAATGCAGTGATAGTGTCCCCCTCACACCTAAGTGGGCAACAGCTGCCTCAGAGTCAGTACCTTCAGGTAATTCAAAAAGCAGGTCTTCCCACCCTGGCTTCCTCCAGTCTTTGCATTTGGTCGCTTCTCTAGGGGTTGGATCGGGAAGAGGGAGTCCCCACATCAGAGCCTTTCCTCTCCACCTCCCTCTTCCCAGGCCACTAGGCTTGGTCCTCAAAGATTCCTTACCTCTGCTCCTGCCCAACTCAGGTCAAGGCCACGGAGGGCCTGAGCCACCACAATTAGAGGGGAAGGGGCTGCTTTGTTTCTGTCCCTCCTTAAAAGGTAGGGTTTCAGACTAGGTGAGATATGGGCATACTGGCTGGCCCCAGGAGTAGGGTTTCCTTTTGCCATTGGTAGGGGAGGTGGGGATGAATACTATGTGTGGGGAGGGGGTGAGAAGTGGCTGAGGGGAAGGAGGAAGAGGCCCCCCCACTAGAGTGCAGTTGCTGGAGCCATTTGGACAAAGAAACTCAGTGCGTAAGAAACAGAGTGCGGCCAGTGCCACGGTTCACTAGGCTAATCCTCCGCTTGCGGCACTGGCACACCAGGTTCTAGTCCCGGTCAGAGTGCCGGATTCTATCCTGGTTGCTCCTCTTCCTGTCCAGCTGTCTGCTGTGGCCCGGGAGTGCAGTGGAGGATGGCCCAAGTGCTTGGGCCTTGCACCCATATGGGAGACCAAGAGAAGCTCCTGGCTTCGGATCAGCGCGGTGCGCTGGCCACAGCGGCCATTGTGGGGTGAACCAACGGAAAAGGAAGACCTGAGGTTTGGGGGTTATAGCTATAGAAATGTTCACTCTGGCCTCACCCACCCTACCCCCAGCCTCTTCTCTTCCAGTCCAGGGAGCAGGAAGGTGCTTGTTGGGGGCCGACAGCCATGGAATTTTTCCTTTGTTTACATGTTGAAGGCAAAAGTGAGCTGGACTTACAGTCAAGATGGACAGGGGTGAAGAAGTAAGAAGGGTATGGCTGATGCTGGAGAGGGAGGAAGACCCTCCTCAGTCCCTCTGTATCAACTCTCCCACCCCTCACAGCACCAGAGGAGAAGCGCCCTCCCTGCACACCCCTCTCCCCGTCCCTGCTATACATTCAGTGGTTTTCAGCAGTCCTATGCCTCAGTGGGCCACGGGCAGGGGCAGGTGGCCCATCAGTCTCAGCTGGACAGTGAGCTTGGAGCTGGGGAAAGGGGCAGGAGACTTCATCCTCTGTCTTTCCTCTAACACTTCCCAAACCCCTGCCAAACCCACTCCAGCCAGAACCCTCCCCACCCCTTAAAACACACATACAAAGCTGAGTTATCCAAGAATAAAAGGAGATTGCCTGGGATGGGTGCAGAGATGGGACAAGGGGAGACTGGAAGCAGAGGGTCTGTTGGTCCATCCCAGGACCCACAGTTTATGCCTTTTTTTTTTTTTTTTTTTTTTTTCTGAAGGATAGAACACAACCCTAGCAAAGCCACTGCCCATGCAGAGACATCCCCCAAAAGTCAGAAACCAAAAACTGGCTCTTTTCATCTCACCCCCTGATTCATACCTCTGTTTCCCCATCTCCTCTGTAGCCCTCACTGTCTGCTTTGCAGGGACCTGGGGCTGCTCCCAGGCTCCTTACTTGAAATAGGCCTTTCCATCAAAGTGCTTATTCCTTGAAGCAAGTGCTTTAGAGCTGCAGGGGGAGGGGGCAGAGGGAGGCTGAAGGGAAGGAGAGGCTCCCTTCCCGCCCTACCCCTGCAGATTGGGGGGCATTCTGCCTCTTTTACTTCTCCACACCCGTTTATGTCAGATTTTTAAAAAATTGTAACATTAAAATATATATACAGTAGCCTTGAGAATGGTCAGAATGCTTCAAAAAACACTAGGGGCCAAGGAGCCCATGGGTGAGGGGTGGTGGGATTTCCTTTGGCATATGGAGAGGAGACCACTCGCCCCACAAGCCTCCTCGCAGTTATGTGAGGAGGGCCCGGGGATTCTCCACAGCCTCCCCCAGCACTGCCGACAGAGTGCCAAGGAGGTGGCAGGGAGCAGAGAGCTCCCCGAAATCTCACCTAGCAAACAAGGGGGTTCCCGACAAGCACTCCGATGTTTTCTGTCACTGCCAAGCAGTGACAAAGAACACGACTGACACCTGAGAGTCTTCACTAGAGGAGGACCCGTCTCCCACTCTTCTTTTGCCCCCTTGCCCCCCACCTAGTTCTCAGCACCAAGATGGGAGTGTGGAATGGGAAGATCTGAGGGAGAGAGAATTGAAGTTGGGGGGGCAGGCTTTGTAGAACCAGCAGGGTGGGGGTTGGAGCTGCAGCCTTTAAGAAAGGTTACATTGATTGTTGTAGAGGAGGGGACAGGGCGTGAGTGGGGGGGTGGACAAGAGGGGTATCACAAGGCCCTTTGGCTTTGAAAATAAAAACTAAAAGCTGCACAATCCTTTTTACCAATAATAATCATTTGGAAGCCTTGAAATGGTTTAGGAACTGAGGGTTGGGAAGCAAGACACAGAGACAGGGATGAAGAGGGACCATGCGTAAATAAGGACTTGGGCAGACACCCCAGGCTTCGACAACCAGTATGAGATATGGTTGAGGGCATCTGCTGGGGTGGGGGGCAGTCCTGGGGATGCCAGTTCCGCCCCCAGCCCAACCTTGGCAAGGAGGACACAACTGGAACATGGCTAAGATCACAAATAAAGCAAGCTGGAGTCGGGGAGGGAAGGAGGCCACAGGAGCCCTGGGGAGCCCTGCGCTGTGTAAACGATCCCTGTCCAGTTCTCAGGGGCCAATACTGACCGGCAGCCAAACCAGGCAGATGCACTGTGGACATGACCTCTATTCAAGTTCTGGGTCCTAGACACAGATTTTAACAGACAGATTTTAACATTTGTGGCTTAATCTATTGAAATTGGGTCCCCCCATAGCTTTATGAAAGTACAATTTATATACCGTAAAACTCACCTATATCAAGTCTTTAATGGGTTTTAGTATGTTCAGTTTTGTAACCATCATCACTACAATATAGGTTGAGAATGTTTTCATTATTCCACAAAGAAACCATGTACCCACTAGCAATCATTCTCCGTGGCCTCCTCCTGGCCCCTCCAATTCCAGGCAGCCACTGATCTGTCCCTGTGGAGTTGCCTATCCTGGACAGTTCATATAAATGGAATCACGCACTGTGAGGTCCTTTTGACTGGGTTCTTTTACTTGGCATAATATTTTTAATATTCATGCATGTTAATAGCATGTGTAGTTGTTACTTTTATAGATTGCTCCTTTTTTGGCCAATTACATTCTCTTTGGGTTGACTCCTGAGACGTCTTTGATAGCTCTTTTACTGTTTGATATGACAGAAAGTCCAGTCTCATCTGTTACATTCTCAGTACCAGACCAGGAACTAGCTGTTTCTTCAAAAAGTCTTTTTGTGGGAAATGGTTTCGGAGATCACAACCTGGTTCTGAGTTAGTCATTGTGTCTTGGGCCTTTTCTGGAACTATGGATAGGAAATAAGTGTTTTTTCTTTAAAAAGAAAATTTCAAGTTGTACTTAAAAGTCAAAATATAGGACCCAGAGACTTTTAACTTTGATTATATTTCGCTTCCCTTGTCGCACACTTGAAAACCCCAGTTCTCCGCAGCTTCTCTGTGGTTACTTTTCTTTTCCTCATAGATATATACAACAGACTCAGAATGACAATGCCAGACCTACTGTCAACAATATGATGACTAAAGAAAGTTAACAATTGTTTTTCTTAGGGTATGTTTCACTAGGGATGTAGAATCTATTACTGAGTTCTATAGTTGAGGGGACCAGTTCCTGTCTGTGTAATTATAGTACCACCTGGTTATACATTTTTGTTTGGTTTCATTTTACATCATATTTGGCTTTTTACAAATGTCAAATCTTGCAGAATTACTTGGGTTATCTATGTTCAAAGCTTGAAATGAATATGTAATTTGTGCTTGTTGGTTTCTTCTTAGAATAGGGTTTGTGAAGCATGCTATGAGTAAGACAAAAGAGAAGATGGTTATTAGAATAATGTATGGAGTAGGCTTCCTCCTTTATATCTAAGAAGAAAAGACTTAGCAGCTCCTGCTGGTTATCTTAGGAAAATGTAAGTATACATCTTCAGATTTTTTTCAGAAAAGCTGGAATTTTATGTAAAATCCTCCTGTAAAATCTTTATATAATCATACTGATTGTTTAGTGTTCACAGTTTTAAGTATTATGAACTAAGTTAAGAGACAGGATTTGGCTTGTTGCCTTCAGTTTTTAATCTGGGTTGAAGATGGAGCATAAAGTAGGTCTGTTGTCTTAAGCTCTTGGTCCCAAGTGATAGCAACAAGCACAATTTGGGTGCAAAAAAATTGAAATCCATGTGTAATCTTTTCATTGTTTTTATTTTCCATGATTTTTTTTTTGGACAGGTAGAGTGGACAGTGAGAGAGAGAGAGAGAAAGGTCTTCCTTTGCCGCTGGTTCACCCTCCAATGGCTGCCGCGGCTGGCGCACTGCGGCCGGCGCACCGCGCTGATCCGATGGCAGGAGCCAGGTACTTCTGGTCTCCCATGGGGTGCAGGGCCCAAGGACTTGGGCCACCCTCCACTGCACTCCCTGGCCACAGCAGAGAGCTGGCCTGGAAGAGGGGCAACCAGGACAGAATCCGGCGCCCCGACCGGGACTAGAACCCGGTGTGCCGGCACCGCAAGGCGGAGGATTAGCCTAGTGAGCCGTGGCGCCGGCCTCCATGAACTTTTTGAAGTACTTACATCTTTGTGTGTGAGATCTAATTTGGAGTATAGTCACTTGAAGATTAGAAATGGATTATATTAATTGATTTATTTAAGATTTATGTATTTGAAAGATTAACAGGGAGAGACAGAGATCTTCCATATGCTGCTTTACTCCCCAAATGGCCTGAAATAGGGCTGGGCTGGGTTGAAAACCAGGAGCTTGGAACTCCATCTGGGTCTCCTACATGGGTTGTAGGAACCCAAATACTTGGGCTGCCATCCAGGACACAAACCAGCACTTTGATAAGTGATGCTGTCATACCAAGCAGTGGCTTAAGTGACTGTGCCACAATGCTCTCTCCATTATATTTAGTTATTTGTGTATAAATCCTGATAAACTTAAGTACTCAAAAAAATTTTTTTTATCTGAAAGGCAGAGTTACAGAGAGAGAGAGATCAGTTATCTTCTTTCTGCTTGTTCACTCCCCAAGTAGCTGCAATGGGTAAGACTGGACCAGACAGAAGCCAGGAGATTCTTCCTGGTCTCCCACATGGGTGCAGGGGCCCAAGGACTCTGCTGTTTTCCCAGGAGCATTAGCAGGGAGCTAGATTAGAAGCAGGGCAACTGAGACACAGACTGGCACCCATATGGGATGCTAACACAGGTGGCAGGCTGAAGCACCAGTCCTCCAAATTTTAATTTTGATACTGGCAAACCCTAGCTCCAGTTTAGAATTTCTTAATATTTATTTCCAGTTTTATTTGAAAAGCAGAGAGACAGAGATCTTCCATCTGCTGGTTTACTCCCTAACTGTTTACAACAGCCATGACTGGGCTAAGCCAAAGTGGAGCCCAGAACTCCATCCAGGTCTCCCATGTGGTTAGTAGCAGTGTAAATACTTGAGCCATCATCTGTTGCCCTCCCAGGATGTGCATTAGCAGGAAGCTGAATCGAAAGCGGAGTAGCTGAGGCTTGAACCAGGCATTCCAAGCAGCTGCTTAACCGCTGCAGCAAGTGCTTGCCCCTCCAGTTAGAATTTGAATTGAGAAACGGACTACTTGGGGGCCGGCGCCGTGGCTCACTTGGCTAGTCTTCCGCCTGAGACGCCGGCATCCCATATGGGCACCGGGTTCTAGTCCTGGCTGCTCCTCTTCCAGTCCAGCTCTCTGCTGGGGCCCGGGAGGGCAGTGGAGGATGGCCCAGGTGTTTGGGCTCCTGCACCTGCGTGGGAGACCAGGAGGAGGCACCTGGCTTCTGGCTTCGGATCGGCGTAGTTCCGGCTGTGGTGGCCATTTGGGGGGTGACCCAACGGAGGGAGGACCTTTCTTTCTGTTTCTCTCTCACACTGTCTGTAACTCTACCTCTTAAATAAATAAATAAAATCTTAAAAAAAAAAAAAAAAGGACTACTTGAATATGTCTTCATACATATTCATTACAGTTTTCAAGTTAAATTCAGATAAAATTAGATAATGTAAGGGATTATGTCACTTTACAAAAGGAAACATCAGGGAAAGTATATATGGAAAAGGTAGTGGGAGAAAGTTAGCATTTATTGAGTTCCATTGTGTGTAGGTGCTAGAACTTAAATTAGCATCTTGTTAAATCTTTGCATCAATATAAGTAAATGCGGCACTGTGAAATGAAGACCAGGACAACTAGGACACAGTCAGCCCCTCCTCAAGGGGCTCATGATTTCTTAGCTATGCAAATATGATTCTCCATAGTCTGCCATAATAAACCACCACAGAGTGGGTGGCTTCAGCAACAGAAAATGGTTGTCTCTGTTTTGGAAGCTAGAAGTCTGAAATCAGCATCTTGGTTTTAGAAGACTGAGGGAGAATTTTTTTTGTGAAGATTATTTATTTATTTGAAAGTCAGAGTTACACAGAGAGAGAAGAGGCAGAGAGAGAAAGAGAGAGAGAGGTCTTCCATCCGATGGTTCACTCCTCAATTGGCTGCAACAGCCGGAGCTGCACCGATCTGAAGCTAGGAGCCAGGAGCTTCTTCCCAGTCTTCCACGCGGGTACAGGGGCCCAAGGACTTGGGCCATCTTCTGTTGCTTTCCCAGGTCAAACAGAGAGCGGGATCGGAAGTGGAGCAGCCGGGTCTCGAACCGGCAGCCATATGTGTTAGTGGCACTTCAGGCCAGGGTGTTAACCTGCTGTGCCACAGCGCCAGCCCTGTGAGGGGAAAATATTTAGGGCCTCTTTCCTTGTATTGTAGATGGCCATATTCTCCTTGTGGGTCTTCACCTTCACATTGTCTTTTCGACATAGGTCCTTTTGATGTCTTTTCCTGTCTCCAAATTGCCCCTTTTGATAAGGCCACCATTCATACTGGGTTAGGGCTTCTCCCAATAACCTCATTTTTGTTTGATTGGCGGTTAGGATCCCAGGATATCTTGGGGAGGGTCATATTTAAACCCATCACATGAGCCCCTGAAGACAATTGTCTGCTTTAGGAGATCCTACGATTCCCCATCCCCCAAAGCAGAAAGAAAACTTAAGTTTACATGTAAGTAAACTAAAGTTTCAAAGGTGCTTCTTTGAGTCAGCTTCTAAGAAGTCTGTCTTTTGAAGCTGCAGCTAAAGCATTCCTAAGACCCAAAACACATGGTTTTCAAACCAGTTCCTTCTCTTGAATTTCAGTCTTATTTGTGGAACCACCATTCAAATCATTGTAGATTAAACTCCAGGGTCCTTCACCTTCTTTCTCAAATGTCAAAACCCTATTTAAACAGCATAAGCTCATTATCCCCTAGCCCTTTGCTTAGCCTGACATTACAGAATAGGTATCTCCTGGAGAGGCCGTGAGATAGAACTTTGATGGAACTTTGCCGTCTCAATTCCCTTTTCCCAGCTCCAAAGCATGGAGCTCTACTTTTAAGCTGTGGAACCAGGATCAAACCCGAGTCTTCCGACTCCAGGGACCTTGGCTGTTAGCTCTACCTCTGCATTGTCTCCTGCATCTTTGCTTTTCAGTCCTACATTTTACCAAACCTTCTTGCCAAAGGAAATCTTTGTAAGGCACGCATTTTGTAGGGTTGCTCTGATGACTGCTTCTGTGTAAAACACTTCAGTGTTTCACAAAGTCCATTGGGAGGACTAGTTGGAAGCTTGAAGAGAAATGCTTTGTGCATATCTCTGCTTTAGGAGCTTATGATAGGACAGTCAGCAAAATATTCTGCCCTCATGAAACTTATATTCTGGGAGTGTGGGGAGGAAGAAAATAAAATTCCAGGCCCTGAAGAACAAGGTAAGGGGAACACCAGGGGGTATGGAGCATAGACTGCTGTTTTACATAGGAAGGATCAGAGAAGGTTTTTTATTGTTGTTTTGTTTTAAAGATTTATTTATTTATTTGAAAGGCATAGTTAACACAGAGGCAAAGATCTTCCATGCACTGGTTCACTCCCCAAATGGCCACTACAACCTGGGCTGGGCCAGGCCAGAGCCAGGAGTCAGTAGCTTACATGGTCTCATATGGTAGACTCAAATGGGTGAGACTCATGGTAGTCTCACATGGATGCAGGGGCCCAAAGACTTGGGCCACCTTCCACTGCTTTCCCACGCACATTAGAAGGTAGTTGAATCGGAAGTAGAGCAGCTAGAATTCAAACTAGCACCCGTCTGGGATGATGTCAGCGCAGGCAGTGGCTTAACCCATTATGCTACAACATGACCCTGAGAAGTTGTTTGGAAAGATGACCCTTTAACACAGACCTGAGGATGTTAATGTGGAGATGCCATTTGGAGGACAGTGAAAAATCAGGTCATCTAAGGTCTTGTAGGCCATTGTGAAAAGTCCATTTTGAAAATAGTGACTGTTGGGGCTGGTGCTGTGGCGCAGTAGGTTAATCCTCCACCTGTGGCGCCAGCATCCCATATGGGCACTGGTTCTGGTCCCAGCTGCCTCTCTCCAGTTCTCTGCTATGGCCTGGGAAAGCAGTGGAAGATGGCCCAAGTCCTTGGGCCCTGCACCCACATGGGAGACCTGGAGAAAGCACCTGGCTCCTGGCTTTGGATTGGTGCAGCTCCAGCTGTTGCGGCCATCTGGGGAGTGAACCAAGGGAAGGAAGACCTTTCTCTCTGTCTCTCCCTCTCACTGTCTGTAACTCTACCTCTCAAATAAATAAAATCTTCAAAAAAAAAAAAAAAAAGGAAAGAAAATAGTGATTGTCTATTATTTGTGCTTTATGAAAGGTTACCAGTTTGTGTTTGGATTTCCTTTGTTCAACTGGTGGTCTTTAATAATTGAATCTAAAAGCATGCTGCCTTTGGAAGCCGAGGCTGCTGGGATTAGGAGATCGCAGATAAAGTGCCATCTGGTGGCTGTTTATCATAAATGTATAGGCAGTGAGTCATCAAAATATAAGCAGGCTCTACAAAGTTTGTGTTGTGGGGCTGGTGCTGTGGCACCGTGGGTTAATGCCCTGGCCTGAAGCACCGGCATCCCATATGGGTGCCAGTTCATCAGTTCAAATAAATAATCTTAGAAGGGAAAAAAAAAAAAAAAGAAAGCCTTTTTTCCTTTTTGACAGGTAGAGTGGACAGTGAGAGAGAGAGAGACAGAGAGAAAGGACTTCCTTTTGCCGTTGGTTCACCCTCCAATGGCCACCGCGCTGATCCAATGGCAGGAGCCAGGTACTTATCCTGGTCTCCCATGGGGTGCAGGGCCCAAGGACTTGGGCCACCCTCCACTGCACTCCCGGGCCATAGCAGAGAGCTGGCCTGGAAGAGGGGCAACTGGGACAGAATCCGGCGCCCCGACTGGGACTAGAACCCGGTGTGCCGGCGCCGCAAGGCGGAGGATTAGCCTAGTGAGCCACGGCGCCGGCCCCTAAAAGAAAGCCTTTTTAAGAAAAGATCAGGGGCTGGTGCTGTGGCGTAGCAGATAAAGCGGCTGCCTGCAGTGCTGGCATCTCATATGGGCACTGGTTCTACTCCCGGCTGCTCCACTTCCAATCCAGCTCTGCTATAGCCTGGAAAGCAGTAGAAGATGGCCCAAGACCTTGGGCTCCTGCACCCCTGTGGGAGACCGGAAGAAGCTCCTGGATCCTGGCTTCGGATTGGCACAGCTCATGCCATTGTGGCCATTTGGGGAGTGAACCAGCAGATGGAAGACCTCTCTCTCTCTCTCTCTTTCTGCCTCTCTGCCTCTCCACTCTGTGTAACTCTGACTTTGTGTTGTTGTTTTAGTCTTATACAATAAAAACATGTGTGCCTCAAAAGCCTTAGTTTACAGGGGATGGCATTGTGGCTGAGTGGGTTACGCTGCCATGTGTGGCACTGGCATCCCATATGGATACCCACTCAAGTCCCAGCTGCTCCACTTCTGATCTGGCTCCCTGCTAATGCTCCTGGAAAAACATCAGCAAATGACCCAAGTGCATCTTTTTTTTTAAAGTTGCTAATATCACATCTCTTTACCCTGAAATACTTTACATGTTAACCTTAGAACAAGGTCACATTTAACCACAATATAGTTATCTAAGTAGAAATTAAAATATTAGTACAATATTACTCCAGATCTTATTAAAATTGCCAGTTGTACCAATGCCTTTATAGAAAAAATTGAATTTTTTTTTCTGGTCCGGTATCCAACGCAGACACACACATTGCATTTAGTTCTTGTATATCTTTAATCTAAAATAGTTTGTTGTCTGCCTTTGTCTTTCTTAACATTGATAGTTTTAAAGAATATGGGTCATTTATTTTGTAAAGGATTCCTTAGTTTGAGTTTTGTGTATGTTAGCATTGTCTTTGGTACATCACAGCAGGAGGCTCATGCTGCCTGTCCCTGGACTGGTGATGTTACCTTTGATCATGTAATTAGGGCGTGAACTCAAATGGTATTATTTCATTCTGCCATTTTTTATTCAGTGTTTTAACCCATTGCTGTCATGATTTCAGTGCTCAAATTCTTTCGAATCTGGCTATTGTCCTTTTGATATATCTCCTTCATTCTTTGAATACTTTTGTACTTTTTGCCATAACATGATGATCCATGTTCTTCTTGTATGATGCCTGCCCCAGCCCTGGAACCAGTCTGGTTTCTTTTAGAGATTTCTGTGACATCTCAGTGCTTTATTTCTGATGAAAATTTTAGGTGGCAGAATCTGTGCTAATTAATCCTCAGCCCTTTTTTTGGTGCTTCCTTACGGTGAGTGTGCTACTGGAAAGTGGTGATTAAGGTTGTAGAGAAGCTCTTGATTTCTGTTTTTTGAAAACAGTGCTGGATATACATCTTTTAAGAAAGATGATGCATTTTTTATAGAACTATTTTATGAAAGAACTGACAGAGGAATTTGCTTTGTATAATGCAAGCTAGCTTTAAGAAAGCACTGTAGCAAGTTTACTTTAAGTCCAAAATTATACAGACATGTTAATATATTTATGTGCAACTAGATATGGACAACAATTGTGTATTTTAAATAAATATTTTTAACAACAATAAAAGAAAACAGTGCTGATGGGGGGTGTGTGATTAGTAAGTAATCCAGAACATTTCAGTGCATGAAGATAGACCCTGGTTTGGAAGATTCAGGTTTAAATTAGATAATCATGAGTTCTCCCTGAATTAATCTTATAAATTGCACATTCCACTATCCATATTATGTTTAGAACTAAACGGATTTTTTTTGAAAAAAAAAAAAAGAAATGAAGTAAGTCAAGAAAATTCTGAAAGAACTATAATAATAAAGATAGGATGAGACTGTCCTACCAGATATTAAAGTGGCTATGGGCCGGCGCTGCGGCTCAATAGGCTAATCCTCCACCTTGCGGCGCTGGCACACCGAGTTCTAGTCCCGGTCGGGGCGCTGGATTCTGTCCCGGTTGCCCCTCTTCCAGGCCAGCTCTCTGCTGTGGCCCGGGAAGGCAGTGGAGGATGGCCCAAGTGCTTGGACCCTGCACCCCATGGGAGACCAGGAGAAGCACCTGGCTCCTGCCTTCGGATCAGCGCGGTGCGCTGGCCGCAGCGCTGCGCAGGCCGCGGTGGCCATTGTAGGGTGAACCAACGGCAAGTGGCTATGAAGTTAAAATAATAAAAATTGTTACCCTTGAATATAGTAGTAGAACAAGATAGAGAATCCAGAAAGAATTAAATACATGAGAATTTAGTACCATTAAGATTATAAAATTTATTGTATTTTGTCATGTAAGGTTCTAACAAAATATATAAACATGCTCCCACAGAAAAAAAAAAAAAAAAAAACTTAGGGGTAATAAGCAGTTGGTTAGCCCAGAGGTTACGATGCCCACATCTCACTGTGGAGGTTCTGCGTTTGATTCACGCTCTGGCTCCCAACTCTGCTTTCCTGCCAGTCAGACACTGATGCAGCGGTGACTGCTCAAGTGACTAGGTGCCTGCCACCCCCATGAGAGACCTAGATTGCCTTCCTGGCTTCCAGCTGTAGCTCTGTCCCGGCCTCAGCATTTGGAGAGTGAACCATGGATGGGAGTTCTCTCTGTCTCTTAAATAAATAAATGAAAATTAAACAAAAACAGAACCCTTAAGGAAAATCAAAGCAGGGAAAAAAAAAACCTTCAACCCACACTGAAAATGTGATAATCATTTAGCATATGGTTAGATTCATTTGCTAGTGGTTGCATTCCCGTTTGGGCTTTAGTATCTGGTTGGTTTTACTAGTTTAGTTGAGGAGTCATATATACAAAAGGATGCACACTCCTCATCTGTTACTGATTCCTTTCTCCCCTTCCCCCAATACTCTTTTCCCACTCACCTATTGTTTAATTTTCAGATTATTCTGACCTTTTTGCACAGATGAATGGGTACATGTCTTTTCCTATATCTTCCTCTTATGGGAAATGGAACACACTTTAGCTAGTCCTTTGCACTTTGTTTTTTCCATTTTAGCAATATGTCCTGGGTATTACTTCATATTAGTTCATAAATAACTTCCTAGTTCTTTGTTTTTACAGCTACATAGTGCTCCACTGAGTAGCTGAATCACAGTTTATTCAGCCACTCCCATATGTGGGCATTTCAGTTTTCAACATCTTGCAATTATAAACTGCTGCAGTGAACAGACTTGTGCAAATGTATCTTCAAATTGTTGTAGGTGTATCTAATTTAGGGTAGATTCCTAGAAGCGGGACCACTGAGTTGAAAAGCAAGCAGATTTATATGTTAAGTATTGCCAGTTTTTCTTCCAGTGAGATTGTACTATTTGAGGGATTGTGCTATTTGCATTCTCATGAGCCATCATAGCAGGGTCTATATTTCCAGCAGCTTCACCAGTAGAATGTTTATAATTTTTGGAACTCTGATAAGTAAAATTTAAAAAAACTCTTAATATTTTAGTTTACCTTTCTCTGCTTAATGACTTTGAACTTTTTTTCATGTTTGAGGATCATTTTTGTCCCTTTGTAATTGTCTTTTCTCACACTCAGCTTTTTTATTTTGAAAAAAGTGTACAAGAAGTTTGAAAAGTATAAGGATAGTAACTGTAATTTTCTTTTCCTTTATTCACAATTGCTAATGCTTTATCATATTTTCTTCCATCTCTCTGTATACGTTTAATGTGCACAGTTTGATGATGCACCCATGAAACAACTGCCATAGTCAAAGTCCAGAAAGTTCCCAAAGGTGTCCTCATGCTCTTGGCAATCCATCTCTTCCCACACCTCTGGCCTCACACAATGACTTATCTGCTTTGTGACAGTACTGATTGGTTTGTGTTTTATAGAATTTTATATAAATTTAACTTCCAGGATTTCTTTCCTGTGTGACGTATTTCACTCAACATACTGATTTTGAGATGCTAATGTGTTTTGTGTGTACCAATAGCTTATTTCTTTGTATTGCTGCGTAGTACAGTAGTAGCTTCTTATCTATGGGTGATGTGTCCCAGGATATCCACAGTGGATGCCTGAATCTACAGATAGTAGCAAACATATTTTTTCCTATATCTGCATGCTTACAACAAAGTTTAATATTTTTTTAAAGATTTATTTATTTATTTGAAAGTCAGAGTTACATAGAGAAGGAGAAGTAGACAGAGAGAGAGGTCTTCCATCTGCTAGTTCACTCCCCACTTGGCCGCAACAGTCAGAGCTGCGCCTCTCTGAAGCCAGGAGCTTCTTCTAGGTCTCCCCACATAGGTGCAGGTGCCCAAGGACTTGGACCATCTTCTACTGCTTTCCCAGGCCATCGCAGAGAGCTGGATTGGAAGTGGAGCAGAGGGGTCTGAACCGGTGCCCATATGGGATGCTGGCACTGCAGGCGGTGGCTTTACCCACTATGCCACAGCGTCGGCCCCCAAAGTTCAATTTATAAATTAGGCACAGTACCAGATTAACAATAGAAACCGATAAAAACAATAGCAAATGATAAAATAGAAAAATTATACTGTAATAAAAATTAAATGAATGTTATCTTATTGCTTTCTCAAATATCTTATACTGTACCTACCACCCTTTTTTTGGTGATGACAGACAATGCAATGCTTACATGATGAAGAGAATCAAGATGAATGATTTAGGGGCCGGCGCTGTGGCTCACTTGGTTAATCCTGTGCCTGCGGCGCTGGCATCCCATATGGGCGCCGGGTTCTAGTCCTGGTTGCTCCTCTCCCAGTCCAGCTCTCTGCTGTGGCCCGGAAATGCAGTGGAGATGGCCCAGGTGCTTGGGCCCTGCACCCGCATGGGAGAACAGGAGGAAGCACCTGGCTCCTGGCTTTAGATCGGCGCAGCGCCGTCCGTAGCGGCCATTTGGGGGGTGAACCAATGGAAGGAAGACTTTTCTCTCTGTCTCTCTCTCTGTCTGTAACTCTACCTGTCAAATAAAAAAAAAAAAAAAGATGAATGATTTAGGCATTTGTATCATAACTACTCAGAATGGCATACCAGTTAAAACTTATGAATGGCTTATTCTGGAATTTTCCCCTTAATGTTGTCTTTGGTTGACTCTGGGAAACTAAAACCATGGATAAGGGAGGATTACTGTGTTTTAGTGTGAGGATATATCATAATTTATCTCTTTACCTGTTGGTGATCATTGGGTTGCTTCCAGACTGTCTACATAGTTATTTTGTTGCAGAACCATTTGAGAGTTGCAGAGACCATGACATATCACCCTAAATACTTCAGCATATATCTTCTTCTAAGAGTGGCATTTTCTTTACAGCCACAGTACCACTATCATAACTAAGAAAATGATCATTTTTCAATATCTAGTATTAAGAGCATAGTTTGATTTGTCCTATTGTCTGAATTGTGTTTTATAATTTCCTTTTTATTGGATCCAGTATTTAGTAGAATTCAAGCATTAAATTTGATTCTGTTTTCTTTGCCTTTGAACTCTTTTTAGTGCAAGGAGTTATTGCAGGATCTCCATCTTTTCCCTGTTGCAAACTGTAACTACTGTAACCACCTATCTCTCCAAAGAGCTCCCTTGTGTGTGTGTGTGGTTTTTTTTTTTAAGATTTTATTTATTTATTTGAGAGTTAGAGTTACAGACAGTGAGAGGGAGAGACAGAGAAAATTTCTTCCTTCCTTTGGTTCACTCCTCAAATGGCCACAATGGCTGGAGCTGTGCTGATCCAAAGCTAGGAGCCAGGTGCTTCTTCCTGGTCTCCCATGTGGGTGCATGCTTGGGCCATGTTCTACTGCTTTCCCAGGCCACAGCAGAGAGCTGGGTTGGAAGAGGAGCAGCCGGGACTAGAACCGTGCCCATGTGGGATACTGGCATCACAGGAAGAGGATTAACCTGCACCATGGCGCCGGCTCCAAGCTCCCTTGTTTTTTAGGAGGTGTTGGTAAACCAACATCTGTCTGGGTGCTAGATCTGCTCATTGCTGCTAGGATTCCATTGTTTCTGTTCCCTCCCCCCACCCCCACCCCCCTTTTTTTTTTTAAAGATTTATTTATTGGGCTGGCACCGCGGCTCACTAGGCTAATCCTGCGCCTAGCGGCGCCGGCACACCGGGTTCTAGTCCCGGTCGGGGCGCCGGATTCTGTCCCAGTTGCCCCTCTTCCAGGCCAGCTCTCTGCTGTGGCCCGGGAGTGCAGTGGAGGATGGCCCAAGTGCTTGGGCCCTGCACCCCATGGGAGACCAGGAGAAGCACCTGGCTTCTGCCTTCGGATCAGCGCGGTGGGCTGGCCGCAGTGCTGCGTCGGCCGCGGCAGCCATTGTAGGGTGAACCAACGGCAAAAGGAAGACCTTTCTCTCTCACTCTCTCACTGTCCACTCTGCCTGTCCAAAAAAAAAAAAAAAAAAAGATTTATTTATTTATTTGAAAGGCAGTGTTACAGAGAAGCAGAGGCAGGGAGAGGGGGAGGGGGAGAGGGAGAGAGAGAGAGATCTTCCATCTGCTGGTTCACTCCCCAAATAGCCACAACGGGTAGAGCTGAGCCGATCAGGAGCCTCTTCTAGGTCTCCCATGTGGGAGTTCAGGGGCCCAAGGACTTGGGGGCCGTTTTCCACTGCTTTTCCAGGCCATAGCAGAGAGTTGGATTGGAAGTGGAGCAGCCCGGACTTGAACTGACTCCCTCCCATATGGGATGCTGGCACTACAGGGAATGCTTTACCCCCTACGGCCCAATACTCTGGGCCCTTTTAATAGGCCTAGAGTATAAATCCATTTCCTTCTCCCCACACCTCACCTATATGTAGTTCATACTATTTCTACTTAAAACATAAGTTTTATTCACCTTCCCCCATTCCATTTTTTTCCTGGTCCTCAATAACATCTCTATATTCCTTTTCCTTTCCTGTAGTATCCACAAAATAGTTTCAAGATCACATAGCAATATAAACAGCAAGTTTAATAAGTTCAAGGTTTCTTTGTTGTTCTTTAAGTCCTCAGGATATATCCCACTTGGGGGTACACAGTCAGAGAACTGTGTCCAGAATTAATTTTTGGTGCTTATTTGATATTCATTCAGGGTGGGTGTTTTTTTTTTTGTTTTTTTTTTTTTGTCTTTTTGCCTTTTGATTTTAGGATTTGCTTTTCTCATTATTTCTTTTATTTAATTAAAATGTATACAAGGGCAAGAGGTTGGCTTGACAATGAGCCTGTCAATTGGATGCACAGGTTTGAGTACATTTCCACTCCCGACTCCAGGTTCCTACTAATGTACCTGGTAGGAGGCAGCGGGTAATATTTCTCAAGAAGCTGGGTCCCCTGCCACCCATGTGGGAAACTGGATTGAGTTCCTGACTCCCAGCTGCCAGCATTGTCCTGACCCCACTCTGGCTGTTGAGGGTATTTGGGGAGTGAACCAGCATATGAATGTTCTGTCTGTCTGTCTGTCTCTCTGCCTCTTAAATAAATAAATAAATATTTTTAATGTACATGGTTTAAGAGGTCTTCTTTATCCCCTTTACCCTTTTCCTATTCACTCCCTAAAGGTCACCATTTTGTTTATTTCTGATTTGTCCTTTTTTGATAATAACAATTGTGTATTATTTTTCCATCTTATGTATACATTCTTTTGCACAGTGATTTTTTTTCTCCCTAAACAGTGTATCCTGGGAATCATGTCATATGAATTCTTAGAATTTTTTTCAATCTTTCTTTATGGATTCCTGGGTATTTTCAAGTTCTTACTCTACTTAAACCCCAACTGGAAATTATAGTTGATACATTAAACAAGGGTGTGATTGATGCAAGGAAGTTAAACTAGGAACATGAATCCGTATTGCTTATGGAAAGAAATGGCCCATTCGTGTATCTTGTTTTGGTTATAATAAATAGTTAAAGCATGCATAATTTTTATTACCCCTCCTTTAATCAGCATTTTCACTTAACACAACTACCAGTGTGATCACTTTGAATTATAGGGCTTTTACCATACTTTGAAATTCTGTATTTTTCTGTCAAGTTGAGAAGGAAATGGTCACACATTGCTAATAGGATACATTGGCATACCTTTTATGAAGGACAGCTTAGCAATATGTATCAGAAAGTCAATTGTACATATGCTTTTTCTGGCATTTTTTTTCTAGGAATTTGTTACACTGATATACGTGCACATGTGTTTCAGAAATACAAATACAGGGTCATTCATAATACTTATTTGTCACAACATTGGAAGAGGAAGTATCCACATAGAATAAACTATTTCTAAAATTAAGATACAGCCTTCCCTCACCTCTGTTAAGAATTCAGTTTGTGATATCAATATGTAAGAAATGCATTTGAACATTGTTTTTGTTGCTAGCTGTTGCTTAAACAATATATATAGACACCCGTTTATATTCTTTTATGGGATGATATAGAAGAAACTGGCTGTAGTCCCTTGAGGAAAGGAAAATAAGAGATTGGTAAACTGGAATGAGAGGCTTAATTTTTAGAGTATATAACAAATAAACCAAAGTAATAGTGGCTTAAAGGAGATAGAAGTTTATTTCTTCTCAGTGTCAAACTCTGGGGATGTTCTGAACTGTGTATAGTGACTCTGGCCCTTGAAATGTCAAGAACCAGGATCTTTTTAGCTTCTCTAGTGTCCTGGGTTGTGACCCTTTTTTTCCTCAGAGATAAGGTTGTATCAGTGTACTAAGTGTTAGAAGAAAAAGGTGCCCAGTGTCAGTTGTTTTCTTGAAGCTTTCCCTCTTGTTAATCACATGGCTGTGGATACCTGCAAGAGAGCCTGGAAATTGTGGACTGGTATTCCATGTGCCCAAGTTAAAGACATCACTGTGTGGCAGAAAGGGAGAATGGAAAGTCATGGAGCAGTTTCTTCCACAGAATCTTTCTGTACTGCTTTTAAGATTCTGTTGTATGTGCATTTCCTATTCAAAAATAAGTAATTAGCAATCTAAATGCTGATCATCTCAGCCTCTTTTATTCAATCTAAAGATTAAGCTAAATGACAAAAAATCATTTTAGGTAACTAATAAAGCTTAGTTTACCTTTAAAGTCCATATGTATGTATCAGGCTTTTTTTTTGTTTTTTTAAAGATTCATTTATTTGAAAGGCAGAGAGGCTGAGAATAAGAGAGGTCTTCCATCCGCTGGTTCACTCCCCAGATGGCTGCAACAGCTGGAGCTTTGCCAATCCAAAGCCAGGAGTTTCTTTAGGGTCTCCTTCATGGATGCAGGGGCCCAAGGACTTGGGCCGTCTTCCACTGCTTTCCCAGGCCATAGCAGAGAGCTGGATTGGAAGTGGAGCAGCCAGGAATTGAACCGGCACCCATATGGAATGCCAGCCCTGCAGGCAGCGGCTTTACCCGCTACACCACAGCTCCGGCCCCTGTATCACTTTTTGAATTGTGGCTACTTGAATTCATCTGAGAACAAGGGGATTCCAAGTGACCAAAAGACACTAAATTAGATTTTAGATTTTTTGTTTTTAATTATTAGGTGTAGGAAGTTTTTCAAATAGATTTTATTAAAAGGAATACAAACTCAGTTTCCAACATGAATTTTTCTAATAAGATTATGAAAACTTGTTCTGTGATGGATCCTCCTGAAGGTGTGCATTTTGCAGGTCTTAAAGCAGACTGCTATTTTTGCTCTCACTGGTCTTACAGAATTCCATTGTTTGTACTCTCCCAGGAGTTCCTTGCAAATTAAGTGCTTGTCCCCATTATTGCTGCAGTTATTGCCTTTCTTACTGTCCTTGGCTCTATTCCAGGACCTTTCCTTATGAAGAGCTGTTATTGGTTTGCCATTATTGGCCTGATGGCAAGAATACTCAGTAAGAGAGGAGAATACTTTAATTCTTTGGCTTTGGATAAAACCAAAAGCTTTTAATTTCTACTTGGGGAATAGGTAGGGAAATAATGTGTGTATTTAAAATTACTTCTGTTGAGGCAAAATTTATGAACAATAAAATGAAGTTACTTTAAGAGTGCAGTTCATTTGTATTTTGACAAATATATTCATCCATGTAACCAGCACCCTAGTCAAAGCTAGAACTCTTTTTAAAAAGATTTATTTATTTATTTGAATGTCAGAGTTACACACAGAGAGAGGAGAGGCAGAGAGAGAGGTCTTCCATCCACTGGTTCACTTCCTAAATGACCACAACGGCCAGAGCTGAGCTGATCTGATCCGAAGCCAGGATCCAGGAGCCTCTTCCATGTCTCCCATGCGGGTGCAGGGGCCCAAGGACTTGGGCTATCCTCTACTGCTTTCCCAGGCCATAGCAGAGAGCTGGATCAGAAGTGGAGCAGCTGAGTCTCAAACCGGCGTCCATGTGGGATGCTGGCACTGCAGGCAGCGGCTTTACCCGCTATACCACAATGCTGGCCCTGAACTTTTTCATCATTCCAGAAACTTTGGTGTGTGTATCCGTTTGCATTCAATTTTCCCTCTCCCCATGCTGGCTCTAGACAGCCAGCAGTCAGAAGTTGAAGGACTGCCAGCGTAAATGCCGAAGTGGTGGGCGTGTAGTGTGGCAGTTCCTTCACTGCTTGCGATGCCCATATCCTGTATTGGAGTGCCTGGTTCAGGTCCTGGCTGCTCTGCTGCCTACCCAACTGATGCTGTATATACACTCTAGGAGGCAGCAGTTGATGGCTCAAGTACTTGGTTCCCTGCCCACTTCACAGGAGATAAAAATTGAGTTCCTGGCTCCTGGCTTCAGCCTGACCTAACCTGGTCTCTTACAGACATCTGGAGAGTGAACCATGAAATGGAAAGTCTCCACCTGTGTTCCTTTTTTGCTTTCTGCCTCTCAAATAAAAATGGGGGGAAAAAATCAACTTTGCATCTCAGCTATCTCTGTGCTTTAGTTAGATGTATGTATGTTGTATGTATGTATTTATATTTGACAGAGTTACACAGTGACAAACAGAGAAAGGTCTTCCTTCCACATACGCCTACAACACCAGGGCTGGGTCAGCCTGAATCCAGGAGCTTGGGACTCAGTCTGGTCTCCCACATGGGTGGCAGAGACCCAACTTCTATACCAAACGCCTTCCCCAATTGCTCTTCTTTCAGAGCACCTTACTCTTTTTGGAAATGAGCATCATTTAAGATTTGCCTGTTATTCTCCACTTCTAGCTTAAAAAAATCTTAGTTCTATTTTCTTGTATTTTAACTTCATTTTAGGACATTTTCTCTCCCTGCTTGGCAGCAGTTATCTCATCTACCAACTCTTGGTCCCTATTGCTTACACTTTCAGAAAAAGAGCTTCTCTCAGCATTTGTCTTCTGCCCCTAGAGAGGTTCTACCTGATCTTGTTGGATCATTTGTCCATTCCTGTGGGGCATGAGTTGAGTGGGGCCATGTGGTTGGCCGCTTTGCCAGGATGTAGAGAGGCAGTTCCTGAAGGAAATGACACCAAGCAGAAGATAAAGCTCTGAGAGTAGCAATCTAGTCTCTGAAATCTTTCCAATCCAACGAGTTGTAATTTTTAAAAATGTTTATTTTTTGAATGAGAAGTAGTTCTTCTTTGTTTTCTTTTCTTTTTTTTTTTTTTTTTTTTTTTTTTTTGACAGGCAGCGTGGACAGTGAGAGAGACAGAGAGAAAAGTCTTCTTTTCTGTTGGTTCACCCCACAATGGCCGCTGCGGCTGGCGCACCGCGCTGATCCGAAGCCAGGAGTCAGGTGCTTTTCCTGGTCTCCCATGTGGCTGCAGGGCCCAAAGACTTGGGCCATCCTCCACAGCAGAGAGCTGGACAGGAAGAGGAGCGACAGGGACTAGAACCCGGTGTGCCGGCGCCGCAGGCAGAGGATTAGCCTATTGAGCCGCGGTGCTGGGTGAGAAGTAGTTCTTATGAGAAAAATTGCAGAATTGTATTTAAAAGGATAAATAGGATACTTGCTTTGTATTCTCCCACATTCTTATGCTTTACTTTTTCCTAAAAGGGACCCCTGTTAACAGTTGTTTGTGTCCTTAAAATCTTCCATTGTGTTTATATATGAATATATGCACAGACATACTTTATTTTTAAGAAAAATATGATAAGTGAATCATACTATATTATTCAACCATTTTTCTTTTTTACTTAAAAAAAATCATTGAGAGAGAAACAGAGAAAGCTTTCATCCATGAGTTCACTCTCCAAATGCCCACAATGGTCAGGATTGAGTTGACCTGAAGCTTGGAGCTGGGAAGTTAGTCTGGGTCTTCCACATGGGTTGCAGGGACCCAGTGACTTGAGCCATCACCACTGCCTCCCAAGGTCTGACTCTCTGGAGTCAGGAGCCAGAGCCAGGTATTGGATCCAAGCACTCCAGTATGGAGCACAGTCATCTCTTAACCAGTAAGCTAAACACTTACCCGTCTTTTTCATTTTAATGATGTATATTGTAGTGCTTTCTTTCTTTTTTTTTAAGATTTATCTTGTCTATTTTTTTCTTAAAGATTTATGTATTTCAAAGAGTTACGGGGTGGGAGGAGGCTCGGTCTTGCATCTGCTTGTTCATTTCCCATATGACTACAGTGGCTAGTGCTAGGCCAGGATGAAGCCAGGAGCTTCATTTGGGTTTCCCACATGGGTGGCAGGGGCCCAAGCACTTAGGCCTTCTTCCACTGCTTTCCCCAGGCTATTAGCAGGGAGCTGGATCAGAAGTGGAGCTGCCAGGGCATGAACAGCACCCATAAGAGATGCTGGCATCCTGGGCAGCACTTTACCCGCCGTCCCACAATGTTGGCCCCTGTTAAGGAGCTTTCCTTGAAGACATGCCGAACTTAACTGCTTCTGTTTATTACAAATTAAATTCATTTGTTTCACACTAACAATAAAGTGATGACCTTTTTCCTCCTCATTTCCTGCTCAACTAAAATATCTAGAAACTTTGATGTTATGTGAAATACATCAATTTAGATCAAGCTTGTTTGTATTTATTTATATTTTTCATTTATTGAACTGTTAATTCTCCATAAAATAAAGAAGTAATGAGAATGTTTTTTCATGTGTACAAATTTGTTCATAAGCTAAAATATGCAGTTGCATTCTCCCATTTTTATTTTATAATAATTGCATAATTAACCTTACAGAGTACAAAGTCACTTCTTGTTGTGGGGAGCAAACCGGACTAGACTGTTACTGGAATTAAGACTTGTTCTATGCATCTGCTCTCCCACAGTATGGCACTGGGAGAGAAGTAAACAGCTTCCGCACAGCTGCCTCCAGTTCAACTAATAAACTGTAGGACTTGCTCCTGATTGGAGAGCGGCGTGCTCGGCGTGTGGGCAGCCGAGTTGGGATTGGCGGAGGAGGACTATAAAGGAGGAGAGAGACGGCATGCACGGGGAACATCTATGGGGAACATCTAAGGGAACCCGTGCAGCCCCCGAGAGAACCGGCCGGCGGTGTGCCGCTCCCCTGCGGAAGTGGGGAATGTGGCCAGGGGGAACTGCCCTTCCACGGAGGTGGAAGGGATAGTAGCCAACCCGGGAAGAACCAGCAGCAAACCCGGGGAGGGCCGAGCAGACGAAAGAACAGCGCAGGGTCCTGTGTTGCTCCTCCACGAAGAGGGGGAGCGACATCTTGTGATAACTTGAGGGGTATGATCCCTAAGATACCCAAGTGTGAAACCTTAAGCCAGGCATGTGCTAGATTCTACTTGAACCTGAAAACTATCGTAGCAAATACTTTTAAAATAAGAAATTTCAGATACCCAAAAAGAAAAAGGATAATATTATAAGCACTTAAGTAGGTCCTACCCACCTTAAAAAATAAATTGCCTTATATCTAATGCCCATGTGTACCCCTCCTTATATTACAATTCCCCTGTAGATTAGTAAGTCCTTTTTTTTTTTAATTTCTTTATATTTTAAATATGTTGCCCATTCCCAAGCAACAGATTTGTATGTTTCTAAACATTGCAGTTTGCTATATTTTACTCCATCTCATGTTTGTGGAAGTTATTCATTCAGATGCATTCTGTCTCACTGTTGAGAATATTTCATTGTATCATAACATACTTACCTAGTCTTCTGTTGTTAGACATGTAGTTGATTCCAGCTTTTGACTATTACAGTGCTGCTGTAAACATGATCACGCATGCTGCTTCTAGGATGTTCACAGAAGCATGATTCATGATAATCAAAAGCCCGTAAATTGATATGTGGGTAAATCTGGCATATCCACATAATGGAATATTATTCAGCTATAAAAAGAAAGAAAACACTACATGAGATGGAAAATGAGACAAGATAGAATAAAATAAATGGAGTGTACAGAGGCCCTAGTATCTGAATTGGTAGTTCCAGAAAGTGGAGATTACATTCAGCAGGGAATTTTTTGAGCTGAGTGAGTCTCTAATTTGCCAGGACAAAGTGCATAGCAGGATATACTTTTTTTTTTTTTTTTAAGATTTATTTATTTATTTATTTGAAAGGCAGAGCTATAGAGAGGCAGAGGCAGAGGCAGAGAGAGGTCTTCCATCTGCTGGTTCGCTCCCCAAATGGCTGCAACGGCAACAGCCAGAGCTGAGCTGATCTGAACCCAGGAGCCAGGAGCTTCTTCCAGGTCTCCCACATGGGTGCAGGGGCCAAGGACTTGGGCCATCTTCTACTGCCTTCCCAGGCCATAGCAGAGCTGGATTCAGAATTGCAGCAGCTAAGGCTCAAATCAGTGCCCATATGGGATGTCCCCAACTGCAGGCAGCAACTTTACCTGCTACACCACAGCGCCAGCCCCGAAATATAGACTTCTAAAAACCCATTCAGGAAATTTCAGAACATGGGGATAGAAAGGAAGATCTGTGGCTCACTAGGCTAATCCTCCGCCTGCGGCGCTGGCACTCTGGGTTCTAGTCCTGGTTGGGGCGCTGAATTCTGTCCCAGTTGCTCCTCTTCCAGTCCAGCTCTCTGCTGTGGCCCAGGAAGGCAGTGGAGGATGGCCCAAGTGCTTTGGCCCTGCACCCTGCAGGAGGAAGCACCTGGCTCCTGGCTTCGGATCGGTGCAGCGTGCTGGCTGTAAGCAGCCATCTGGGGGGTGAACCAACAGAAGGAAGACCTTTCTCTCTGTCTCTCTCTCTCTCTCACTGTCTAACTCTGCCTGTCAAAAAAAAAAAAAGGTAGGAAGGAAGGTCCTGAAAGAAATAACCTTCTAGAGTGGAAAAACAACTCAACAGAAATACTTGCTTCCAGAAATGGTTTGAATCTTTAAACAGTGATTTTTTTAAAATTCCCATGATACTTGAAGAATTTGGGTACTTCAGTATTGTAAAATCTGATTTTCATCACTTTCAGTTACAATTGTGTCTACTATGAAAATTGTAAAAGGTAACATTTACCTTCATTAAATTTAAATCAAAGATCTGTTTGCTTTTCCATCTTAATCTCACATTCAGAATACTTGTTATTTCCACTTAGGAACTTGAAGCCAATTCACTACTAAGGTTTCCCAAAGATATGTCTTCACTAAAAATGAACATTGAATCATGCTGATTTATGGCTACTTTTGTGTACTCTGGGGACAAAAAAATTACTACAAATTGAGAAAGTTGGAGTGGCCACCAACAATCTAAATCTAAATCATTAGTCATACTCACCAAGGTATTGTTAGGTCTTAGTAGCTCAGTAATACCCTATAACTGGTTTTGCTATTAAAATTCTTTTGTAAAATTTAATTTTTTGAAAAAACAATCTGGTCAAACAGTCTTATGAAAAGATAGATATTGAAAACTGGAAATTAAAATTCCTTTACCTTTAACTACTGAAAAGTATATTGTGTAATCCTGCTTTATTTTTATTAATTTTTTCCTTAAAACTCCATAAAGCAGGCAGCTGATCAGTGTCAGAACCTAAATGCAAATCTGTTTTTCTGCCTCCTAAACTTACCAGTGTAGAAAACTTGTGATGATGTGTTCATTTTTTATAAAATGACATACAGTGTACAAAACTTGATAACGTGATGGTGAAAGGAATCAATAACATTGTAAAATAGGGTAGTTTTTTTTTTTTTTAACTTAAAGGTACCTTGTTTTTAAAAGAGCAGTTCAGTTGAGAGCTGAAGAGCCCCAGATATAACGAGTCATTATGCTCTTGCAATGTTGCATGGCTCGTGGAGATAGTGTTTTTACCTGTCAGATAACCAAGCTTTCTACGCCAGGGCTGATGGGGATGGAGCTTACTGCAATCCTTTTGGAAAACTATCATACTACATGACAGTCCTTAAAAGCATTCCTGACCACGGGTTCGGAAGGAAATAGTCCAAAATATTAATAGTTCTCCAGATTGAGGTGTCTGAAAATGAATGTTTTCTAAGTTTTCTACAATTAGCATTTCTATAGATGGGGGAATGTCTCTGTATCTAGTAGTTAACTTTCGGGGAGTAATTCTATTTTATTTATTTATTTATTTTATTTTATTTTTTTTTTTGACAGGCAGAGTGGACAGTGAGAGACAGAGAGAAAGGTCTTCCTTTGCCGTTGGTTCACCCTCCAATGGCCACCGCGGCCGGCGGGGAGTAATTCTAAATTCAGAATAAATATTACTAAAAATACTTGACAGCTTTATTTTAGTGGTGAAATCTCTGTGTTACATGTCCAGCTGAGAGAATGTGCCAAAGTTGTGATAATTCTAAGGGAAACATTGAGATTCAAGAGATTGCATAGAAACAGTGTAACTGGAAAAATAGGAAACACAATTTTTTTTAAACATTCTGTGATTACAGAAATATTTTCATGAGGATACAACAAAATAGTAGAAGAAATTCCAGTAGCTTTCTCAGTGACTTTTTTAAAACTAGTGTCTTTTTTTTTTTTTTTTTTTGGCAGGCAGAGTTAGACAGTGAGAGACAGGCGGAGGATTAGCCTGGTGAGCTGCGGTGCCGGCCAACTAGTGTCTTCCTAACATGAGATTAGGCTATAACTAATATTTTCCTAGGCTGCCACTTGGTAATCCTCTACTTACATGGCTGAAAGTTTAGTGAGGGAAAAGTTTGATGTCATTTTCTAAAAACTATTTTCTTCTGTTCATATGGAATGAACATGTTTGTATCATTTCTTAGATCTGAAACTCAGCACCGAGGTTCTGCTCCCCACTCTGAGAGTGACCTACCAGAGCAGGAAGAGGAGATTCTGGGATCCGATGATGACGAGCAGGAAGATCCCAATGATTACTGTAAAGGTAATTCCATAAGGAGGTACTACGGCGTCATCTGTTTGTGCTTCCTCATTTGGATATTTGGTCTGTCGAGCATAAGCTAGAAAACAACCTGAGGCTGCAACTATAATTATATGTTTAGTTTATAGAGGAACAAGAATATTGTGACACATAAATTTGTTTTTATTTGAGGATGAGATTGTTCTACAGGGTATCACATGTTTAAATCATTATTCTTATTCACTGGAATTTGTTTTGTAACAGGAGCTTAGTAATACTGAGTGGCTGATTTGAGTGTTAAGATTTTGTTCTGTTAAATTGTACAGAAACTTTATTTGATAAAAGTTGTATAGATGCTGAAAATTGGCTGTGATATACTTCTTCTTACTATTTGTAATTGTTTCTCATCTTGGTTTTTTTGATTATATCCTCTGTTGTTTCTTCCAGGAGGTTATCATCTTGTGAAAATTGGCGATCTATTCAATGGGAGATACCATGTGATTCGAAAGCTGGGCTGGGGTCACTTTTCTACAGTGTGGTTATCATGGGATATTCAGTAAGTTTCAGTGGTCCTGTAAAAGAATCAGTGAGATGACGCGTATGTTTTCATCTGATTTTTCCAAGGATGATTCAGGCTTCAGTCTCATCTCTAGGCTGATTTCCTGGCATTTTGTTGTTGATAATATCATCTTTATGATTTTGGACAAATCACTTTCCACTCATGAAGAATCAGTACTATATCTCTGCCTCTCTGCCTTAGAGACAAAAGGTTGATTAGTGTCAGTAAAGCAGTTGTAGCTCTCAAATTCAAAGTGTTGGAAATATTATAAGTAAGTGTCTTCTCACTGGAGCAGAGTTAAATTTTTAGATAATGGTCAAGGGGTGGGGAACCTTTTTTCTGCCAAGGACCATTTGGATATTTATTACATCATTAGCAGCCATACAAGATTATCAACTTAAAAGTTAGCCAACTACAAATTTTATTTTTTTATTTGAAAGTCAGTTACACAGAGAGAGGAAGAGACAGAGAAAGATCTTCTATCTGATGATTTACTCCCCAAATGGCTACAATGGCTGAGGCTAAGCCAGGCCAAAGCCAGGAGTCAGGATCTTCTTCTGGATCTCCCACATGGGTGCAGGGGCCCAAGCACTTGGGCCATCCTTCACTACTTTCCCAGGCACATTATCAGGGAGATGAATTGGAAGTAGAACAGCCGGGTCTCAAACCAGTGCCCATATTGGATGCTGGCGTTGGAGGCGGCAGCCTTACCCACTACGTCACAATACTGGCCCCCTGTTACAGATTTATTGAATTTTGAATATTTAAAAGTGTATTGGCAGGGCCAGTTCTGTGGTATAGCAGGTTAATCCTCTGCTGTGGCGTCGGCATCTCAGATGGGCGCCAGTTCTAGTCCCGGCTGCCCCTCTTCCGATCCAGCTCTCTGCTGTGGCCTGGGAAAGCAGTAGAAGATGACCCAAGCACTTGGGTCCCTGTACCCATGTGGGAGACCTGGAAGAAGCTCATAGCTCCTGGCTTTGGATCGGCACAGCTCTGGCCATTGCAGCCATTTGGGGAGTGAACCAGCGGATGAAAGACCTCTCTCTCTGTCTCTGCCTCTCTGTAGCTCTGCCTTTCAAATAAATAAATAAATCTTTAAAAAAAAACTGTATTGTCTTTGATGAGACAGTGATTGCTATTTATGTACTTTTTTGTTATTTGAATTTTTATGATTTTTCTCATTTTTTTTTTCATGCAGATACTTCTGTCTTCTTATAGCAAAGTATTTACTTTTTTAACTTTGCCTAACAGATACAGAGAATGCTTCTGATCTGGTGGGATTTCCCCTCTTAACTTATCCCCATTTCTTGGTTTTACTTGTTTCAGGTAGATGTTCAGAAGTTGGATTTTTAACTTACAGGAAATGTTCAGTGACTGAGATTATCTGAAAATAGATTTTCTGACTCTAAGTGAGGTCTGGCCAATTAGTGCCACTAAAAGATACAACAGATCGAGGCCGGTGCTGCGGCTCACTAGGCTAATCCTCTGCCTTGCGGCGCCGGCACACCGGGTTCTAGTCCCAGTCGGGGCGCCGGATTCTGTCCCAGTTGCCCCTCTTCCAGGCCAGCTCTCTGCTGTGGCCAGGGAGTGCAGTGGAGGATGGCCCAAGTACTTGGGCCCTGCACCCCATGGGAGACCAGGAGAAGTACCTGGCTCCTGCCATCGGATCAGCGCAGTGCGCCAGCCACAGCGCGCCGGCCGCGGCGGCCATTGGAGGGTGGACCAACGGCAAAGGAAGACCTTTCTCTCTGTCTCTCTCTCTCACTGTCCACTCTGCCTGTCAAAAAATAAAAAATAAAAATAAAAAGATACAACAGATCGATAGACACACCTTGTGTTTGACTCTAGGCAAACATCACATCAGTATTTGTACTCTCTGTCTCCTCACAGTTATGGTTAAGTGTTAGCTTCCTGGGCCAGACATTTCGTGCAGTGGTTAACAACCACTTGGGATGCTCATGTGCCTTACCAGGGCCTGGGTTAGAGTCCGCTCTGCTCTCAGTTCCAGCTGCCTGCTGATGTAGACCATGGAGGTTAGGAGGGTGACAGCAGTGCGGGCTCAAGTAATTGGCTCCCTATCACCACATGGGAGACCTGGATTAAGTTCCTGGCTCTCAGGTTTATCCTGCTCCAGCTCCAGCTGTTGTAGGCATTTAGGGAGTCAACCAGTAGATTGGATTCTCTATCTCTTTTGCCTTTCTGTCTCTCCCCCTTTGTTTGGTAAATAAATCTTTGAAAAGCTTTAAAAAAAAAAAAAAAGAGTGGGATATTTCATCTTAATTGCCTCTGTTTTGTTTCTTAGGGGGAAGAAGTTTGTGGCAATGAAAGTTGTTAAAAGTGCTGAACATTATACTGAAACGGCACTAGATGAAATCCGGTTGCTGAAATCAGTGAGTATTAGATCATATATGTGAAGTGCAAAGCATAAAAGTCTTATTGAATTAAGACACTAAGTGGTAGACTCTTTAGCATGCCTAATTTTACTATAAAATTGCTACATCCTTAAAGAGATGGAGGAAGATTGATATTTACACTTTTCTGTGCATGTGGAGGGGAAGTGGTGGTATTTGGTTTGATTAGAATTCCTCCTAAACACACACGTATGAAAAAATACTTTGAAATAAAAATATTCATTGAATATGTTTTTATGTACCAGGTAGCACTGTAATAAATGTTTTTCTCTCTTACTGTGATAAAAGGAACAATGTTTGAGTAAATATATCTTTTACAGTGTGATTAGATCAATAGTTGATCCCTTGATTCCTAATAACCTGGAAACCCATAGTCAGTTTGGAGGCCACATTTTGAGCAATAAAATGGTTGAATTAGTCTGGAGTTGATTTGTTGCAGGTGTTGCTGCTCAAACTCTTGGTTTATTTCTTTACTCTCCTTTTGACTAAATGCTGCCTCTTCCCCCTACAGGTTCGCAATTCAGACCCTAATGATCCCAACAGAGAAATGGTTGTTCAGCTACTAGATGACTTTAAAATATCAGGAGTTAATGGAACTCGTATCCTTTTTTAAGAACCTATTCTTAATAAATTGTGAAATAACTGTCCCTAAGAAAGGAACCAGATTTGTGTAAGTAGCAAAGATGTCTTTTCTCAAGGCAAACTGCAGTAAAGCTACCTTTCACTGTATACTTAGAAACACGCATCTGAATTGTGTCTGTTTTTTTGAGGTATCTTTTCAGGATATTGCTTCAGGTTTTCCCCCCGTTTCATGCAAAGTAAACTAGCATGAAAGAAATATTTTAAGTGAATAGCCTTGTATTACTAAATAAAGGTTCTGTAAGCTTTATCAAGTTGGCACAGACTTTTTTTGTAAACAGATTTATTTTATTTATTTGAAAGAGTTACAGAGAGAGGAGGGTCTTCCATCTGCTGCCCTAAATGGCCACAGTGGCTAGAGCTGAGCTGATCTAAAGCCAGGAGCCAGAAGCTCCTTCTGGGTCTCCTACATGGGTGCAGGGGCCCAAGGAGCTGGACCATCTTCCTCTGCTTTTCCGGGCACATTTGCAGGGAGCTGGATCAGAAGTGGAGCAGCCAGAACTCAAACTGGCATCCATATGAGAGGCTGATACTGCAGGCTGGGGCTTTAACCCACTGCACCACGGTGCTGGCCGCTGGGACAGGCATTTTAAAGGAAGTGATTTTCTAGGAAAAATAATGAGTAAATAAGAATTTAAGGTAGATTTATTTATTACCCACCAGGCCTTACTATTTTTTTTAAAGATTTATTTATTTATTTGAAAGTCAGAGTTACACAGAGAGAGGAGAGAAAGAGAAAGAAGTCTTTTATCTGCCAATTCACTCCCCAACTCCAGCCACAGCGGACAGAGCTGGGCCAATCTGAAGACAGGAGTCAGGAGCCTCTTCCAGGTCTCCCCCATGGGTGTAGGGGCTCAAGAACCTGGGCCATCCTCCACTGCTCTCCCAGGCCACAGCAGAGAGCCGGGTGGAAGTGGAACAGCCAAACTCAAACCGGTGCCCACATGGGATGCCAGCACTGTAGGCAGCAGCCCTACCCACTATGCCACAGGGCCAGCCCCCAGGGCTCACTGTTTAAGAGACTATATGTAGGTTGTGTTTATAATTAAACAACTATGATTGTTAACAATCTATCATGAAAAGACTGTTTTAAAAAAATATTTATTTATTTGAAAGGCAGAGAGAGAGAAAAAGAGATCTTCTATTCACTGATTCACTCCCCAAATGGCTACAATGGCCAGGGCTGGGTCAGGCTGAAGCCAGGAACCATCTTCCACTGCTTTCCCAGGCACATCAGGAGTGAGCTGGATCCAAAGCAGAGTGTTAGGGACAAAACCAGTGCTGTGGTAGCCAGCATTACAGGCAGCATCTAACCCACTGGGCCTCCAAAACTGACTTGTTTATGTTTTTATTTATATTTTTAGAATTTTAGAGTTGAAAGAAACCTTGGCTGATTTTCTTTACAAGTTACAATCGAAGTGATCTTCAGTAAGCTCATTGAAAGGTTGCAACAGCTATGTTTATAAATGTCTAGATTTGTCAGAATAAAAGGTGAAGTATTATTTTTCTCAGATTGAAAAATTTAAAATTACCAGTCCAAAAACTATTTTAAAATCTAAGGAATGGAGCCAGCGCAGTGGCTCACTTGGTTAATCATCCACCTTGGTGCTGGCATCCCATATGGGTGCCAGGTTCTGGTCCCGGTTGCTCCTCTTCCTGGGCAGCTCTCTGCTGTGGCCCAGGAAGGCAGTTGAGGATGGCCCAAGTGTTCGGGCCCTGTACCCACATGAGAGACCAGGGGGAAGCACCTGGCTCTTGGCTTCGGATAGGCGCGGTGCACCGGCCATGGTGGTCATTTGGGGGGTGAGCCAATGGGGGGTGAGCCAATGGAAGGAAGACCTTTCTCTCTGTCTCTCTCTCACTGTCTAACTCTGCCTGTCTAATAAAAAAAAAAAAAATCTAAGGAATGACATTTCATCTGTCATTCTACTTTCTGTGCTTTTTGTAACACATTGCCATTGATGATTTTTTTTTAAAGGAAAATGAGGTGCATATGACTGGTTTCATGTGGACTATGGGAAGAAATGAAGAAATAATGAGAAAAAGAACAAAGTGATATGTGAAAAATATCAATGTGACGTTCCTTTAAAAAAAAAAAAAAGATTTGTTTATTTGAAAGGGGAGTTACAGAGAAGGAGAGAGATCTTCCATCTGCTGTTCACTCCCTAAATGGCCTTAACAGTCAGGGTTGGGCCAGGTCAAACTCAGGAGCTGTACCCCTGGGTGCAGGGGCCAGAGCACTCGGGCCGTCTTTCACTGCTTTCCCAGACACGTTGGCAAGGAGCTAGATCAGAAGTGGAGCAGCCGGGACCTGAACCAGTGACCATGTGGGATGCTGGTCTGCAGGCGGCAGCTAAACCCACTGTGCCACAGCACTGGCCCTTGAAGTTAGTTCTTAGTCATTTCCTGGAGGAAATAAAAATCAAAGATCCCCAGATCTCTAAGGAAAGCTACTATATCCATCTTAAAACAGTATCATGTGTGTATGTAAAGTTTACACCGATGTCATAGTAGCCTTGTCATTTGCCACATTTCTTTGTAAGTAGAAAAGTACAAGTAAAACTGTAAGATATTTTATGTTCTCAGTAATGTTGAGTATGTTTATTTAGGCCTAAGCAAGAATTTTTTTTAGATGTCTTGGCTGAAATTTCAAATTCTGAGATATTTTCCAAACATTACTAGATGGTTTCTCTAGTTGTTCACTACTGAAGCCTTGTTTTATTCTCCTCTTGTCCTTAGCTATTTCTCTGTCTGCTCTTCTTCCTACTTATCTCCCAATTGTCATGTCTCTGCTTATTTGCTATTAAAAATTGCAAAGGGTATAACTAGAAGCACTGTGATAAAGATTAAGGAGTTATATCATGCTTCTGCCTCTATTCACTTTCATATCACAACATACCTGCACAGAGGTATATATCGTACTTTTTTCTATGTCTGGGCATACTGCCTTTTTTCTGGATTGCTGTCCTTTCTCACATTAATGTTGGTTACTTTTGATTTCAACATAAATTGGCTAAATCTATGTCTTTCAAGGTTGAGGGGAGAAGAGTGATTGAGAAGGGACAGCTGGCCCTCTCTATGATATTGAAATTCATTAGTGAGTCATTGGCTATCAATATGACCTCCTCTGTATTTAGGGTACTTTTTTTTTTCACTGTGTACTTTGTCTCTTGCTGATACCTCTTATTCATAACGTACCCTGCAATACAACCCTTACTCAGTTTTTTCATCCCTTTGGTGTTTCCTTTACATCATCTCTCTGAGACTTTTTTTTTCTTTTCATGTTTCCCTTTGATTTCAGTTATCCTGTTTTTTATAGAAAGCTTTTATTTAATATAAATTTCATAAGTACAACTTATTATAGCGGTTCTGCCCTCCACCCCCAAACTGTCCCACCTCCTACTCCCTCTCCCATTCCATTCTTCATTAAGATTCATTTTTAATTATCTTTATATACAGAAGAGCAACTCTATACTGAGTAAAGATTTCAACAGTTTGCACCCACACAGACACACAAAGTATAAAGTACTGTTTGAAGACTAGTTTTACCATTAATTCTCATAGTACAACCCATTAAGGACAGAGGTCCTACATGGGGAGTGAGTGCACAGTGACTCCTGTTGTTTATTTAACAATTGGCACTCTTATTTATTTATTTGACAGGCAGAGTGGACAGTGAGAGACAGAGAGAAAGGTCTTCCTTTTTTTGCCGTTGGTTCACCCTTCAATGGCCGCCGTGGCCAGTGCATCGCGCTGATCCGAAGCCAGGAGCCAGGTGCTTCTCCTGGTCTCCCATGTGGGTGCAGGGCCCAAGGACTTGGGCCATCCTCTACTGCACTTCCAGGCCATAGCAGAGAGCTGGCCTGGAAGAGGGGCAACCGGGACAGAATCCAGTGCCCCGACCGGGACTAGAACCTGGTGTGCCGGCGCTGTAAGGCGGAGGATTAGCCTAGTGAGCCGCGGCGCCGGCCCCTACTCATTTTTAACAGGGATCAGTTTTCAATTAGATTCAGTTATCCTGCTGATCTTAGAATTTTCTTTTCAGATTTATTTATTTATTGAAAGGCTGAGTTACAGAGAGAGTAGGATCTATCATGCACTGGTTCATTCCTCAAATGGCCACACATCCAGGGCTGGGCCAAGGCAAAGCCAGGAGCTTCTTACGGGTTTCCCATGTGGGTTCAGGGGCCCAAACACCTGAGCCATGCTTCCCTAGGCACATCAGCCAGAGCTGAATCAGAAGTGGTGCAGCCAAGACTCAAACTGGTGTCCATATGGGATGCCACCATCATAGGCAGTGGCTTATCCTGCTATACCACAGTGACACTCCCTGTAAATTTTCTTATGATGCCTCTGTCAGTCTTTTTACTATCAAGCTATCTAGTTTTTCTTTTTTGCTCCATAACCAACTGATGGGTCTTCGTCAGCCAGTTTTCTAAAGTGCTTGTATCATTTTTCACTTCCACTAGCATAGTATGCGAGTTTTAATTATACCACATTCTCCACTACATTTGGTTATTTTTCTTGTTGTTTTTTTTTTTGTTTGTTTGTTTTGTTTTTTTTAGGTTTATTTTATTTATTTGAAAGCCAGAGTGACAAAAGAGGGAGAAGGAGAGAGAGGGGGAGAGAAATTGTCCATCCACTGACTGATTCACTCCCCAGATGGTTGAGGCTGGGTCAGGGGAAAGCCCAGAGCTTACAGCTGCATCTGGTTCTCTCTCATAGGTGGCAGGGGCCCAGGTACTTGAGCCATCTTTGTGCTTGTAATTGCTGGTGATAAGTTTGACCACAGTCCCTTCCAGATTTCTCTGTTGTAAAAGTTCCTTGTTTGTTTTCTAATAATTAAGCCATCAGTGGAATGATGCTTTGGTGCTGTGACAGTCCTTTTACCCAGCAGATTAGTGTTCATTGATTCTTACTTAGTGATTGCTGTAGTGATAATAAAATGGAGATTACCTTGTATATTTATTACTTGGTATTCTTCTCTAGAGAAGTCACTTCCTGAGGTCAGTGCTGTGGCATAGTAGGCTAAGCCTCCACCTGCAGTGCCAGCATCCCATATAGGTGCCAGTTCATGTCCCAGCTGCTCTTCTTCCAATCCAGCTTAACCTGCTGTGCCACAACACCTGCCTCAATCAGTTTTTCAAATGTGCAGTAAGATGTATAGCTCAGAGTCCTACCTCCCTATCTAAGTGGATTGATCTTCCTCTGATTTTCATAGGAAGAGCTCATTTATATAGTTCTTTTATAGATCACAAAGTACTTCATGTGAGACTGATGCTGTGGCAAAGTAGGTTAAGTTTGCTGGTGGTGGTGGTATCCCATACAGGCACCGGTTCATGTCTTGGCTGCTCCACTTCCAATCCAGCTCTCTATTGATGTCCTGGGAAAGCAGCGGAGGATTGCCCAAGTGTATGGACCCCTGTACCCATGTGGGAGACCCAGAAGACGCTCATGACTCCTGGCTTTGGATCAACTTAGCTCTAGCCTTTGCAATTATTTGGGGAATGAACTAGCAGATGGAAGACCTTTCTGTCTTTCCCTCTTTCTGTCTATAACTCTACTTCTCAAATAAATAAATAAGTCACTTCCTTCCCTTCATGTCCTTCATGTTTACTTTAATAATAGTATGGATTTAATTTTTAATTTTCATTTTTAAAGATTTATTTTATTTGAAAGTTAGAATTACAGAGAGAGGGAGAGATAGAGAAATCTTCCATTTGGTTCACTTCCCAAATGACCACAACAGCCAGCAATGGGCCAGGAACATTAGCAGGGAGCTGCATTGGAACTGGAGCAGCTAGGACTTGAACCAGCGTCCACAGGTGATACCAGAACTGCAGACAGTGGCTTAACCCATGCCACAGCACTGGCCCCTCTTTTTTTTTTTTTTAAGATTTACTTATTTATTCAAAAGCGAGAGTGACAGATCTGCCATCCACTGGTTCACTTTCCAAATGCCTGGAACAGCCTGGGTTGGGCAGGCCAAAGCCAGAAGCCAGAAACTCCATCCGTATCTCCTAGTAGATAACAGGGACCCAAGTATGTGGGTCATCTGCTGCCTTCCCAGGTGCAGTGCATTAGCAGGAAGCTGGGTCTGAAGCAGAACAATCAGGATTCCAGCTGGCACTCCAGTGTGGGATGCTGGCATCACAAGCAGTAGCTGAACCTCTGCACCCCCACACTGGCCCCTCATTCTATTTTTAATTACTATATTAACTCAAACGTCATTCTTGGTCAGTGACACCCTCTTCAAAATGGCGGCTTATATCTTCATGACTTTTTCCCTTATTTGGTGGTACAGCATCAGCAACGTATTCCAAGCTTACCCTTTCCAGTAGCCTTGAATTTGACCATTTTTTCCAAGGAGCCTAAACTTTGTTTTAGTGGGGAATCCTATTTAGACCAAAATTCTGGGCAGTAGGTGATTAGTATATATGTATGTTTGAACATTCCAATATATGTAGAGTTCCTGGGGGTAGAAGACATCAACATACTGCTACGACCCCTGCAGTGAGCCTGCACAACCAGTCAGCTTAAGACTTCCTGCTTATGGTGTGATTGGGATGTTTGTATGCAAGGAGAACACTTGGTGGCGCTAGATTATTATTATTATAATATTATAATATAATCATATTATTATTACAATATTAACTTTGTAAACTGCAGAGCATAAAGCAAGTCTGTTTGCTATTTTTTAAAAATATTGGTGCTTTTAAGGAAGAATTTGTTTTGCTTTGAGTGTGAAGGAGTGGTGGTGGTTAGGCTGGACATTAGTTGACTTTTACCTGAAACTGATCAAGAGCCTGAGCCCAGTAATCTCATTCCTTACGTGGATAGGTTTAATTTTTTCTTTTACTGCTGAGAATTTTTTTAATTAATTTATTTGAAAGGCAGAGGTACAGAGGCAGAGAGAGTGAGTCTTCTATCCGCTGGTTCACTCCTCAATTGGCTACAAGGGCCAGAGCTGGGCCGCTCCAAAGCCAGGAGCTAGGAGCATCCTCCAGGTCTCATGCGGGTGCAGAGGCCCAGGCACGTGGGACATCTTCTTCTGCTTTCCCAGGCCATAGCAGAGAACTGGATCGGAAGTGGAGCAGCCAGGACTCGAATCGGCACCCATATGGGATGCTGGCACTGCAGGCTGCGGCTTTTGAGAATTTTAATGTGCATGATTTTACCAGGAAGCCAGCCCCTCACAATTTTCTGTTTCATGGGTATTTTTATTAACTATAGCATTAAACTGTGGAATTTTAGAATATTGACAACCATATATTTTTTTCAGTTAAGCTCCATAACTTTTTGTTATGTTTTGAGAAAAAATAATATAGAACGTTCCCCTTGGGGTGGAATCCACATCTTGTCTCGCCCTGTTCTTTGCTTGTGCTTGTTTTCCTCCTTAAAGAACTTCCAGATATCTGCATGGTGTTTGAAGTTTTAGGGCATCATCTGCTCAAGTGGATCATCAAGTCCAACTATCAGGGGCTTCCACTGCCTTGTGTCAAAAAAATTATTCAGCAAGTATGTATCTTCATCTTGGTTATATGATGGTGATGGCTTCGTATGTGTGTGTATGTATGTATACATATATTTTTCTCAGTGTGTTAAGGAGTCTCCAATTTCCAATAGAATTTTCATTTTAGAAGCTAGATTTTTTTAATTGTTAGAATTAAATATTTTGTTCATCCTTGGGGGTTTATCGTGTTTGTTTTTTTTTTTTTCTCTCTCTTTAAATGTGTTAGCATAACTTTCCCCCCCCAGGTTCATCTGTTATAATTGTTAGGGATGAAGGGCTCTGTGTATGTACCTGACTTTGGAATATTGGAGCCCTTACCTAATAAGTTTTGGTTGTAAATATTAATTATATTTTAACAGATTTGCTATGTCAAATTATTAGCATCTTTTTATATAACATTATTTGTTGGCATTCTCTAAATAGCTTTTGATGTACATTATAGAATTTTATCATTTGTAAAGCAAAGTACTAATATTTCAAGAGGCAGATAATTTGTTTTGGGTAGCATATCTTTGAAGGAACTCCAAATTGGGAAGAAAGAGATCTGTTTTTTATCAGTGAGGAAATATGAGATAAGATACCAAAATCTCTTTTATCACCTACCTTTCAACACTTTAAATTGTATATTGTGAGCATTTTTCTCAGTCTTTTAATGTCTATATTTAAAGTCTCCAAATAGAATTAGCTTTGTAAAACTTGGGCAGTTCACAGTCTTTCTAGGGAAATTTCTTGGTGCTTTTTTTTTTTAAAGTGTTATTTGTAGAAAGCACTGCCATGTCATTTTTTTTTCCAATGTTGTAATTTCTTCCTTCTCCAGAAAGACTTGTATTTGTATTTACAGATCTGCTCTTTCCCATTCAGGTGTTACAGGGCCTGGATTATTTACACACCAAGTGCCGTATCATCCACACTGACATTAAACCAGAGAACATCTTGTTGTCAGTGAACGAGCACTACATTCGGAGACTGGCTGCAGAAGCAACAGAGTGGCAGCGATCTGGAGCGCCACCACCTTCCGGGTCAGCAGGTGTGTTTTCTTAGGAGGATTTTTGTTCTCTTTAGAAGCTAAATGTCCATTTTGATTCTAATACCAGGGAGTTAAACACCACTCTATTATTTAACATAAAATATTAAGAAATAGTATCAGCCTTCAAGAGACTTATTTTATTCTCATTATTACTCCCATATGGGAAGAAGTCTTGAGATTGTTGTCTTTTACGTAGATTTATGTTGTCTAGTATAAAAGCTAATTCGTATTCTTGTTTATAAATGATTTTTCTCGTGATTTGTTGGTCATGCTTACTTCTTAACATAATCACCTCTTGCCTTAATCCCACATGCTCACCTATGGATCTGTGTTCTGCAGAGGGGAAAAATAGTATTGCTATTTAGAGCATGACTGGTTTGACTCTTGTCTTCACTGTTGTCTGGGAAACCTTGACTGAGTTCCTTGGTTTCATTTACTCTCCTGCACCAGTTATTGGGATTAAATTTCAGGTTAAAGCAGTTAGTAGTAAGCCTCAGAATTTTGTTGTGTAAATAAATTATGGTTATGATTTTTTTCCCACTTGAGGTACAAATTTTAATTTTAGTAGTTTAAACATACTTGAAGAACTTTATTATTACAAATTGAAATATCAGTTATAGACTTGTTTTTAAATTTTTTTAAATTTTATTTGAAAGGCAGAGTTACAAAAAGAGAGAAAGAGATCTTCCATCCTCTGGTTCACTACCCAAATGGCCATAATGGCTAGAGCTGGAGCATACTAAAGCAAGGAGCCAGGGGCTTCTTTTGAGTTTCCCATGTAGGTGCAGGGACCCAAGGACTTGGGCCATCCTCCACTGTTATTCCCAGGCCACTAGCAGGGAGCTGAATCAGAAGTGGAGCAGCCGAGAATTGAACCAGCACTCCTATGAGATGCTGGCACTGCAGGCAGCAGCTTAACCCACTGTGCTACAGTGCTGGCCCCTATAGACTTCTTTTAAAAAACAAGCTTGGAGGTGAGAGAAATGGAGTTCTTTGGGTATAGTTTCAGTTTGCAAGATAAAAAATTTCTAGGAATCTGTTAAACTGTTGTACAATAATGTGAACATAGTTAATGCTACTGAACCATACACTTAAGAGGCACTAAATTGTATACTACAGGTTGTTTTTTAAAACCATGATTACAAATATTTTAAAAGGGAAGATTGAAGATCCCACCTAAGCTAAACTGTTTTCCATAAGGTGTTATTTTATATGTCAAATTACTGTAGACCTTGGTGTCACCTAGACTCCCCTCTTAAAACTGACAAGAGCCGAGAAGGAAGAATTGGAGATGAAACGTGAGGGTGAGGAGGTGGTTGCCTGTTACTTTCTGCTGGAGGCAGAACAAGGAAATAGGAAGCAGGTGATTTCAACAGCATGTGCAGTGGAACCTGGAAGTGAACACTTTATACCTTTGCATAGATCAGGGCTACTGGGCAAGAATTCAATTTATTTAAATTTGGCAGCTTTTCTATGCATCCCTTAAATACAACAATAATAATGTGGTTTTCCCCAAAGTCACTTAAAAACAATAGTCTCCCCTACAATGTAGGCTATACAAGAAAGACATTTCTCGTAGGAGTGATCTGAGGTTATATTATATTGCCTACTGTATGCCAGGATTCTTACTTAGTTTTCTTTTTTTTTCAGTCAGTACTGCTCCCCAACCTAAACCAGTAAGTATAAGGTGTTTCTATGTTTAATTCTGATCTGTGGGCTGTGGGCATGGGTACTTCTGTTTGGATGGTTGTAGTTTTTTGGTTGGGAATCAAAGGGAAAAAAAAAAATCCCTGCACTTCATGATTTTCTCCAGTTTATTTCCATGCAGTCTTAAGCAGGTTTGTAATGGTGAGGCATCTATGAATCTGAATGTGTCTCAGTATGTTAGCACCACAGATGGCTCAAAAAGCCAAGATTGCTGTTAACTGTGTTTTTACTTGGTTTCATAACACTATCTGTATCTTTTTAAGTTAAATGAAAGCCTAAAGTTCTGTGTTAGGGAAAGAGTAAAATTTAATTAGGAAGTGATTAAAATTAACAGTTATCTCCAACTAGGGGTAATGGATTAGCCACCTGAAGGCTTTATTTGTTTGTAATCTCCGCCCAGGCTGACAAAATGTCAAAGAATAAGAAGAAGAAATTGAAGAAGAAGCAGAAGCGCCAGGCAGAATTACTAGAGAAGCGAATGCAGGAAATTGAGGAAATGGAGAAAGAGTCGGGCCCTGGGCAAAAAAGACCTAACAAGCAAGAAGAATCAGAGAGTCCTGTTGAAAGACCCTTGAAAGAGAACCCACCTAATAAAATGACCCAAGAAAAACTTGGTATAAATAGAGCATCACAAAAATTACTTTATGGCACACTTTGACATTAATTTATCATTGTTATATAATTAATAGTTTTATACATACAGCACATCTCTGGGGGTGTCCTTGCAAGAATACAGATTTTATCATAAATGTTAGGCAGGTAATACTCAAATGTAATTTCTAACTTTTCTCAGGAAAAGTTTAACAATTGGGTAAGGATGAGAAGATCTTTGTCCTTCCATAGATAGGTCTTAGATATTAAGTTATGTTTTTTGTCACTCGGCATGAGTTATAGAAAATGTTTTGATCTTATAAGAAATTTTTCTGTTCTTTCCCACATACACAAAGATCCTTTTTTGTTTGTTTATTCCTTAGAAGAGTCAAGTACCATTGGCCAGGATCAAACACTTATGGAACGTGGTGTAGAGGGTGGTGCAGCAGAAATTAATTGCAATGGAGTAATTGAAATCATTAATTATACTGAGAACAGTAATAAAGAAACATTGAGGCTTAAAGAGGATCTGCATAATGCTAATGACTCTGATGTCCAAAATTTGAAGCAGGAACCTAGTTTCCTAAGCTCCCAAAATGGAGACAGCAGCACATCTCAAGAAACAGACTCTTGTACACCTGTAGCCTCTGAGGTGTCAGATACCATGCTTTGCCAGTCTTCTTCAACTGTAGATCAGTCATTCAATGAACAGGACATCAGCCAACTGCAAGAAAGTATTCGGGCAGAGATACCCTGTGATGATGAACATGATGAACAAGAGCAAGAACATAATGGACCACTGGACAACAAAGGTACCCAAGAGATAACACTTCCCCAGCATCCCTTCCCTGCACAACACATTCATGATGTCTACACTGAAAGTGCTAATGTGTTTTGACTGTAGGTTTATAGCAGGTATCCAGGTTACTTCAATGTGTAAGTGTTGTAACTGATTTTAAATTTTACCCTTGTGTACTGCGGGCACAGCATTTCACTTGTTGTCATGAGGACAAAGATTTTTGATTCTAGAAACTCAAGGTGCTGCTGTGTGCTCTTTTTAATTTAATGTAGAAAATTTATTGTAGGTTTCCAGTTGGAGACCTAACTATGCAACTCTTACCTTGGAAACTTTTATTATCTTTTGTGGATATTTCTGTGTTCATTAAATAGTTATATTGATGGTGCCTGTTGTCTGTAGGAAAATATGCTGCTGGGAATTTTCTTGTTAATCCCCTTGAGCCAAAAAATGCAGAAAAGCTCAAAGTGAAGATTGCTGATCTTGGAAATGCCTGTTGGGTGGTAAGTCGGACTTGTCTCAGTGCTATGTTTTGAAGTAACTGAGAATAAATGAGAATTTAGACCTGCACTGAAATAAAAGTGCTACTTAATACTTACAGTGGTTTTCACTTTTTCTTCTAACCTTTAATTATGGATATATTCAAATGTATTTATGAAAGTGGAAAGAAGGTTGTAGTACAGATGATCCACCCCAGTTCTCAGCATCACCCAGATTCAGTAATTTCAGCTCCTGGCCTGTCTTGTTTTATCCATAGCTTCACTCACTTTCTGTTGTTTTGTTTTTTTATTTGAAAGGCAGAATTACACAGAGAAAGAGAGAGACGTCTTCCATCCACTGGTTCATTCCCCAAATGGTCACAACAGCCAGGGCTGGGCCATGCCAGACCCAGGAGCTTTCTCTGGGTCTCCCATGTGGGTACAGGGGTCCAAGCACCCAGGCCATCCTCTCTGCTTTCTCAGGCTACCAGCAGGAAGTGGAGCAGCTAGGACTTGAACCTGTGCGCATATGGGATGCTGGCCCTGCAGACAGTGGCTTAACCCTGTACACCACAGCAACAGCCCTCTCACTGACTTTCATGCTTTGCTGGTATACCTGGGAGGCAGCAGATGATGGCCCAAGAAACTGAGTTCCTGCTACCCATGTGAGAGACCTGGATGGAGTTCCTGGCTCCTGGCCAGCCCTTGCTGTTAGGAATGTGGAAGATCTTGATCTCTCTCTCTCTCTTCCCCACTTTCTCTTCTACTCTACCTTTCAAATAAATAAATGAATACTTTAAAAAATTTACTTACATTATGGAGACTTCTTTGTCAACCAAGAATTTATGTAAGATTCCATTGATTACATACTATTCCCTGGTATACTATAATCTTTAACATGTTTTAGATTGCTCTTTGTGATGCAAATCTTTTTATTAAGTATTATAATTTTTTACTAGGTATGTAGAAGATTTGGGTTATTTTTAATGGACATCATTTTATCTGTTACATAAATCTCAGAGCCATATGCTCTGTAAACAAGAAATGGTTCAGACCCCAGCAGGATCTCATTCCCAATATTCTAGAACATTGTGATAAACTGCTAGCAAAAATGAAGTCTGAACTAAGCACTGAATTGCAGGAATGTGGAACAGCTTTCCAAGTAGGTAGAATTAGTCTGCCATACTACTGTCTGGTTCAGGCCACCAGATACTTTGACTCAGATGACTGCAGTAATAATTGTAATAGACTGCTCACTTTCGTCCCTTCTGTCCTTGTACCCCCATAGACTATTGTCAACTTGGCTGTCAGAGTGATCCTTTGTAAATGGGAGTCAAGTCAGATACTCTTAACCTTGCATTGACTCCTCTCAAAATGAATGCCAAAGTTCTCATCATGGTTCATACAGCACCAAGCAGTTATTTTCTGCCTGGAACTTCCCAAAATAGTGTGTTTAACCCACTCGCTCCTCTTCTTTAAGTTACTCTTCAGATGTCATCTTAATCAGAGAGTGCTTCCCCTGAACACCTAAATAATTTGCAAGCCTCCATTCTCCAAACACATATACTTTTATCATAGTCATTCATGTATTTTCTCACTGTATCCCTCCCTCTCACCTCCTTTTATTTTCTACACAGCACTAGTCATAATCTGATAACTGTGTTTATTTACCTAATTTCCCTCTCCATAGAACATATATCCTTTCACAAAAACTTTTTATTCACTGCTGTATCTGTAGTACTTAGGAAAGTACCTTGCACATAGCAGGCACCAGTTGTTCCCTAGGTCTGTATGTCTGTGTTAAGTTTGCACTCATCCATTTACAAAGACTAAAGTTGTGTGTAAGGCAGAGGGATTATTTGGAGCTAATAGCCTCAAAATGATACCTAAGAAATTGACTTAATGGCAACTTTGGAAAATTTCAGAGAATTTATTTTAATCTCCATTATTAAGCAATATTATGCCTTTTAGAGTAAATGAATTTTAAAATAACTGTTTCCTTATCCATTTACTTAGCACAAACATTTCACCGAAGACATTCAAACAAGGCAATATCGCTCCCTGGAAGTTCTAATAGGATCTGGATATAATACCCCTGCTGACATTTGGAGCACGGCATGCATGGTAATGTTGTTAACCTGCTGGCCTTCACGTACTACCTGATAGTTACATACCTTGTCCTGTTTGCTAGTTTTAGTAGACCAGCAAATTATTAGCAAAAAAAAAAACTTATAAGTAACTGATCACAGATACCTGTGTCTAGAGAAGTCTGAATTCAAAAAGCCTGTTGTAAACATCTGGCATTTTATTTGGTTACTACCAAATTCTTACTAAAGACAAGGAACCAACAGGTGCAGCGGTGGAGGAGACATTGGAAACAATGACTGTGAAGCATTGTTGGTTTTCACTGGAAGATGGCAGATACCCTGGCTCTTTCAGCACTGATCTCTGTAGACCAAGGAAACCCCTGGAAACTGCCTTAAGCTGTGAAATTCACCAGCTCCTCACTTTGCAGCTCACAAGATAGGAAGCCAGTCATCCACAGATAGATAGCTTGCTGCTTGGTCCCTGACAATTCAAATGATCAGATCTGGTTGATAGCAAATCATTTCTCACAGACAACATCACATTGGAATGTGTTCTGTGAGTATTGTTTCCTAAAACAGAGTAAGCACCTCAAGATCTGTCCTCCTTTTATCACAATTTATAATTTATAATTGTATGTTTATTTGCTGAGGGGTTTCTCCTCCCATAGGTTTATTTTATTTTATTTTTATTTATTTATTTATTTATTTTGACAGGCAGAGTGGACAGTGAGAGAGAGAGACAGAGAGAAAGGTCTTCCTTTGCCGTTGATTCACCCTCCAATGGCCGCCGCGGCCGGCGCACCGCGCTGATCCTATGGCAGGAGCCAGGAGCCAGGTGCTTTTCCTGGTCTCCCATGGGGTGCAGGGCCCAAGCACCTGGGCCATCCTCCACTGCACTCCCTGGCCACAGCAGAGGGCTGGCCTGGAAGAGGGGCAACCGGGACAGAATCCGGCGCCCCGACCGGGACTAGAACCCGGTGTGCCGGCGCCGCCAGGCGGAGGATTAGCCTAGTGAGCCGCGGCGCCGGCCCCTCCCATAGGTTTATAAGCACCGTTTTGGCAAGAATCATGTCTGTTATGTATAGTTAAGGGTCTGGTTCAGTGCCTGGCACACCTTGAATAGGTGCTTGCGATTCATTTCTGATGCTACCTACCTATAGTATAGACTTCGCAGAGTAGGAGCGTAACTCCCCACAAGAGTGCCCTCATTTCAAACACCAACCACAATCCCCAGGGTCTGCTAGCTGCCTACACTGCTAACTTAGTGGCTACAAACTGGGGGCTCCTACTTCCTCCTCAGGAAGTGTTAAAACTGCTATTATTATGAAGTTTTATTACGAAGAATACAAATCAAAGCAAAATAAATAGGGTGAGGTCTGATATGGTTTTGCATGTGGAGCTTCCTTGTCCTCAGGACTCAGAATCAGTGTCCCTCCTGGTACATTGATATGTGTCACCAACCCAGGATGATACCCAAGCTTCAGGTGTCTTGAGATCTCATTAATCAACCACAGTTGATTGAATCACTGACCATGTGGTCTACCCTCTTCCCTTCCCTGGAACATTTAGAGTGCACCAGCCCTCAGATCACATGGTTGGTCTTAGAGCATGGCCCGCCTCCAGCTGAAACTGGGAGCCCACCATGAGTCACTTCATGAATAACTTAGGTGTGATCTGTGAAGCCCACAGTTCATACCAAAGCACTAAGGACTTAGAAGTTCCCTCCCAGGAAACAGACACAACGACCAAATAATTTCAAAAGAGTAGAGTTAAAATCATGTTGTTAATGTGGCGTGACTTACGAAAGCCCTTTGTCATGGTTTATCAGTGGTCTTTAAAAGTGGAGGGCTATAAAGGTTTGATGTGACTGCATGAGATGAAAGAGAATTGGAATAAAATCTCAAACATCTTTCTTGCCACACTTCAAAGCTTTGTGTTTGAAGAGATTTTATTTGAGCTGATTTGCTATAGAAAACTATAAGTGGTAAAGATGCTGCTAGCTGAAAAATATAGCTTGCTTATAGAGTATCTCATTTATTAAAACATGACTTTATTATGATGTGGTTCTTAGTAATGGGTTATTTGGTACAAGAAAATGAGAACCTTGGTTTCTTTTTCTAATTCCACATTCCAATTTTGTCAGAGAGCAAGAGCTCCCTCCTGATAGCTATTTAACATAGGCAATGTCACATTTAAGAAGTGAGGGAAGAATCCAGCTCTCACTTATGGCCTGGGATAGCAGTGGAAGATGGCCCAGGTCCTTGGGCCCCTACACCTGCGTGGGAGACCCGGAGGAGGCTCCTGGCTCCTGGCTTCAGATTGGCGCAGCTCTGAGGAGCTGAACCAGCAGACGGAAGACCTTTTTCTCTATCTCTCCCTCTCAATGTAACTCTACCTCTCAAATAAATAAATAAGAAGTGAGGGAAGAAGATAAAGGAGGTATTAACTTTTCCAAAGTTCTGGATCTGCTCATATGTCAGAACTTACTTGGCCAGGGGATGGAAAGCAAACCTGAGCCACATTTGTTCTCCAAATTTATCATTTTGACAATAGAAAATGATAGAAAAAGCATAGAAAATGTTGCATTAAATTTGGTTGTACTCAGAAAAAATAAATAAATCTTGGAATCTCAGAAATGCCTGCAAAGATAGATCATCTGGTATACAGTGCAACTGATTGCTAGAGAGATTGGGACCTTTATAGTAAAAAGACAAATTGAGAGATGGCCTGCCATGTTGTGATTGAGTTAGAAGGACAGTTATAAAAAGGGAAAGAGGAAATATCTAGGAAGGATAAGAAGTAACAGTCTCCACACACTGGGGTCAAAGTATGGGAGACCATGACTAGCAGGAGGACTTTACCTTCCTCCCCAGGCCTTGGATGTATTCCTACCTCTCCCCTATGGGGAAAACATAAGGAGTCTTCAAAAAAAGTGCATGTAAAAATGTATGTTATAGTCGGCGCCGCGGCTCACTAGGCTAATCCTCCACCTTGCGGCGCCGGCACACCGGGTTCTAGTCCCGGTCGGGGCGCCGGATTCTGTCCCGGTTGCTCCTCTTCCAGGCCAGCTCTCTGCTGTGGCCCGGGAGTGCAGTAGAGGATGGCCCAAGTGCTTGGGCCCTGCACCCCATGGGAGACCAGGATAAGTACCTGGCTCCTGCCATCGGATCAGCGCGGTGTGCTGGCCGCAGCGCGCCGGCCATGGCGGCCATTGGAGGGTGAACCAATGGGAAAAAGGAAGACTTTTCTCTCTCTCTCTCACTGTCTAACTCTGCCTGTCAAAAAAAAAAAAGTATGTTATAAAAAAGTGCATGGATTTCAGAATGTTTTCCTCTAAAATAAACATGTTATAATTCCATTTTGCCATCAACATTTTTTTTTGAAAGGCAGAATGAGGCTGGCGCCAGGGCTCAATAGGCTAATCCTGCTCCTGCAGTGCTGGCATACCAGGTTCGAATCCCGGTCAGGGCACCAGATTCTGTCCCGGTTGCCCCTCTTCCAGGCCAGCTCTCTGCTGTGGCCAGGGAGTGCAGTGGAGGATGGCCCAAGTGCTTGGGCTGCCCTGCACCCGCATGGGAGACCAGGAGAAGCACCTGGCTCCTGCCTTCAGATCAGCGCGGTGTGCCGGCCGCAGCGCGCCGGCTGCGGCGGCCATTGGAGGGTGAACCAATGGTAAAGGAAGACCTTTCTCTCTGTCTCTCTCTCACTGTCCACTCTGCCTGTCAGGAAAAAAAAAAAAAAAAGAAAGAAAGAAAGAAAGAAAAGAAAAGAAAAGGCAGAATGACAGATCTTTCATCCTACTAGTTCACTCTGCAATGCTAAGAACTCCATCTGGCTCTCTACATCACGTGGGTTGCTAGGGCTCAAGTCTTCTGCCGCCTTCTCAGGTGCATTAGCAGGGAGCTAAATCAGAAGCGAAGCAGTGGGGACTCAAACCAGCACTCCAATGAGGGCTGCCTTTTGGCATCACAAGTATCAGCTTACCTTGCTATGCCACAACGCCAGCCCCTCTGTGGACTCTGTAGTACCTTTGTGTTCCTCTCTCAAAGTGATTGCTTTCTGGAACCTGCTCCTGTATGAAATTCAGAGCAAGATTTGTGGCACTTATGAGAGCCTCCGTCAGTACAGCTACAGATAGATATTTAGGAAATGGGATAAACTTGCTATCCTTGTCCATCCCAGAATATGTTTAGTGGGGCGGATGTTGTGGCACGGCAGGTTAAGCTGCTGCTTGGGACATCCACGTCCCCTATCAGAGTGCCAGTTCAAGTCACAGATGCCCTTTTTTTTTTTTTTTTTTTTTTTGACAGAGTGGACAGAGAGAGACAGAGAGAAAGGTCTTCCTTTACCATTGGTTCACCCTCCAATGGCTGCTGCGGCCAGCGCGCTGCGGCTTGTGCACCGCACCAATCCGAAGGCAGGAACCAGGTGCTTCTCCTGGTCTCCCATGGGGTGCAAGGCCCAAGGACCTGGGCCATCCTCCACTGCACTCCCGGGCCACAGCAGAGAGGTGGACTGGAAGAGGGGCAACCAGGACTAGAACCTGGGGTGTTGGCGCCACAGGCGGAGGATTAGCCAAGTGAGCCGTGGTGATGGCCTGTGATACCATTTTAATAATTAATATTTTGAGTTCTTTTCATGAAGTTTCCTTACCCCACACAGTTGAAGCCCATAGGTCTGCTTTTGTTTTTGACTTTTTGTTGTTACTGCCACAGTTCATACAACCACCAAAAAAAAGGTATATAATCTTGTTCACAGTCGGTTTCTCTGATATAGTTGCTAGGGTTTATGTCTTTTGTGTAGATCCCTGCCATTGATGTGTGCTGTAGTATCTGAATTCCCCAATATTGCCGTGGGTGAAGGTGGAGGAGAGTGGAGCATTTGCTGCACTTGAGATCGAGGTGATAACATGCGCAGCCCTCAACCTGTTCTAAAGTTTTCTAAGCAGAGAAAGATGCAGGATGAATTGAGGGAGCAAATAGTTGCTCCCCAAGGGTGATTTGTAGCTGGCTGTCTACAGAACCTTCATTATAACCCCAGTGAATAGCAAGTGAGTGAGAAGGAGGACTGTGTGCTGCCTCCAGCTAGAATGTCCTAGATTGCTGTTTTCATCCTATGTGACTTCTGTGTGTCAGTTCGCATAGTATTTTAGGAATACTTTGATTACCAAATGAAAAGTGAGCTTGAACTCCAAGCCTACAGCAGTCCCTTGCCTTGGTTGTTTACTTTTTTTGCATGCTAGCAGGAACTTAAAGCAGGTTGCTCCCCAGAGTGTTTTTAGGCGTTTCTTTCTTTCTTTCTTTTTTTAAGATTTAGCTGCAGTGGCCAGAGCTGAAATGATCCGAAGCCAGGAGCTTCTTCTGGGTTTCCCACGTGGATGCAGGGGCCCAAGGACCTGGGCCGCCATCTTCTTTTTTTTTTTTTTTTTTTTTTTTAAGATTTATTTTATTTATTTGAAAGAATTTCACAGGGAGAGAGAGAGAGGTCTTCCATCTGATGGTTCAACTGGCCAATCCAAAGCCAGGAGCCAGGAGCTTCTTCCGGGTCTCCCACACGAGTGTAGAGGCCCAAGGGCTTGGGCCATCTTCTGCTTTCCCAGGCCATAGGCAGAGAGCTGGATCAGAAGTGGAACAGCCAGGTCTCGAACCAGTGCCCATATGGGATGCTGGAGCTTCAGGCCAGGGCATTAACCCACTGCACCACAGCGCCAGCCCCCTAGGCCATCTTCTGTTGCTTTCCCAGGCCATAGCAGAGAGCTGAATTGGAAGTGAAGCAGCCGGGACTCGAACCGGCGCCCATATGGAATGCCGCACTGCAGGCAGTGGCTTTACCCGTTATACCACAGTGCCACCCTCTCCCTCATTTACTTTTAATTTATACCAATTAATGGAAACCTCCTTTCCTGGGTGATCTCATCAAGTCCCTTGACATCTCCAGCCTCAGCTCTCTTCTGCTCTTTACCCAGCTTTTTCAAAATATAATGCTTGGTTCATCCCACAGACCCTGTTTTTGTAATGACCATCCAGTCACTCAGACCAAAATCTTAAACCTTAGTCTAGTCTTTTTTTTTTTCTTTTCCTTCTCAGGCTCTAACCTAGTGGATCCACAAGTTCTGTGTGTCCTTCCTTTGGGGGCTGTCCTATAGCAGCCAGTTCCTAGTTCTCTGTTAGGCCGTTGTGACCCAAGACATCATCTTGTTGCACATGGATCACTACAGTGGCCACCCAGTTTCTCTCTATGTCTGCTTTTCTCTCTTTATGGTACATTCTCACATTGCAGCCTTAATAGTCATAAATCTTAAATCATATTACCTCCCCTCTTTTGTATTCTTTAATTGTATCTGGTTGCTCAGATTCCTGTTTTCTTTTCCTTCTCAGGCCAAGTTCATTCTCACTCTGGAACCTTTAGGTGTACCTTCCCCTTCAAGTTATTCAGATCTTGGCTCAAATATAACCTCTTCAGAGAAGCCTTTAAAACAGTCCCCACTTTATCATTTTTTTCATGCAACGTGTCACCTCCTGAAATACATGTTGTTTTTCTTGATGCTTTTTGTGTGAGGCAGGGACTTTTGTCTATGATTTGTAGACAGGGAGATGGGGTTGTGCAGTAGACACAGCATTTTGGAAAAGTTCCTCAGCCATCTTTATGCATACCCCTGATTTAGAACCATTTATTTGCTTTTACTAATAATTTACCTCCTTCTAAGGTAAGATCAGAGAAATTACATTTAAAGCAGTAAGCAAGTGGTAGAGTATAAGGAGTCTTCAAAAAGTTCATAGAAGGTGTGTAATATGGAAAAACTATGCATGCATTTCAAAATTTTTACACCAAAATAAACTTTGAATTCTGTGAACTTTTTGAAGCATCCTCTGCAGTTTCCCCAGCATCCCTTTTGTTCTGTGGAGTTGATATCAGGTGATGCTGGCTTTTTCTTCTGCCTCTGACTGCTGCTGTTATCTTCAGCCTCTCTAGTCTCAGAACATTTTTCCTGCCTGTTAAGGCAGATTTACTTTGCTTCACACTCTTGGGGTTAGAGCCCCAAACACTAGATCTTTAATGATATCACTTCTCCATGCCTAAGAGGCAGTAAGTTGATGACTAAACAAAAATTAACAAGATAACATTTCTGGTTTCAAATGAGTTTCAAAGCCATGTTCAACTTAGTGTCCCCATGATTTGAACAACCAGCTATCATTATAGCAGAAATGAGACATGACTCCATATGATTTACTAACTCTTCATATTTTCCAGAAAAATTGTAGTGAATGTTGTAGTGAAAATTAAATTTCCTATTTCCCTTTAATTCTTTCACCCCTTTTACTACCATCTACCTTTTCTTTCCTAGGAGTCAACTTTTTTTTTTTTTTTTTTTTTTTTTTTTTTTTGTAGATTAATTTATTTTGAAAGAGTTACATGATAGGGTGGAGGGAGATACTGGTTCACTCCCAGATGACCATAATGGCCAGCACTCTTTGCCGGGAGCTTCATCCAGGTCCTCCACATGGGTGGCAAGTGCTCCAAAACTTGGGTCATTTTTCTGCTGCTTTTCCCAGGCCATTAGCAAGGAACTGGATCAGAAATGAAGCAACCAGGACACAAAAAGTCTCCCACGTGGTATAACACCATCGCAGGCATCAGCTTTACCCACTACACCACAACACCAGCCCTGAATTCAGCTTTTTTAGATTTCACACATACAAGGGTACTTCAAAAAGTTTTTGGGTGGCCGGCATTGTGGTGTAGCAGGTTAAGCCAGCACCTGTGCTGCCCATATGGAAGCCACTTGAAGTCCCAATTGCTCTACTTCCTATCTAGCTCCCTGCTGATGCTCCTGGGAAAGCAGCAGATGGCTCAGGTATTTGGCCTCCCACACTCACATAGAAGATGTGGATGAAACTCCTGACTCCTGGCTGGCCCATCCCAGCACTGGCCGTTGCAGCCATTTGGGAGTGAACCAGAAACTGGGAGATTGCTCTTTTTTCTGTGTCTGTCTCCTATCAAGTTCCTCTTCCCACCATTTCTGCATTGTGGATTGAGTTTCCAACACATGAACTTTGGAGGAAACATTCAGAGCGTTGCATGTGCTGTTACCAGATGCATGGCTTACAACTATTTTCTCCCAATCATTGGTTGTCTTTTCACACTGTTAGTTATTTGCTATGCAGAAGCACTTTAATTTGATGTAATCCCATTGATCTGTTTCTACTTTCGTCATCTCCATTTTTGGGGTCAAACCCAGGAACTCATTATCCAGACTAACATGGTATAGCTTTTCCCCCAAGTTTTATTCTAGTAGTTTATAGTTTCTGGTCTTAATGTCCAAGTCATTAATTTGTTTTGAGATAATTTTTGTATATGATGTGAGATTAGTGTCTTGTTTCATTCTTTTGCATGTCGATGTCAGTTTTCCCAACACCGTGTTTTTTTGTTGTTGTTGATTTTTTATTTTATTTTTTGAGGAGAGGTAGAGAGAGAGAGGTCTTGTATCTGTTGGTTAATTCCTCAAATGGCCACAACAGCTGGTGCTGTGCCCATCCAAAGCCAGGAGCAAGGAGCTTTCTCTGGGTCTTCCCATGCGGGTTCAGGGGCCCAAGGACTTGGGCCATCTTCTACTGCTGTCCCAGGCCATAACAGCTGGATTGGAAGTGGAGCAGCTGGGATTTGAACCGGTCCCATATAGGATGCCAGCACTGCAGGCAGCAGCTTTACCTGCTATGCCACAGTGCTGGCCCTGAAAGACTTTTGAATGTTCACACAACAAAGAAATCTTGAATATATGAAGAAATAGATGCTAATAGTCCTAATTTGAACATTAAAATCTATGCATGTATTGAAATATTACCCTGTATCCCATAAATATATACACTTATTGTTCGAATGGACACATTGCCCAGTCTCTCCTCATGCCTTGCTGGGTGTGTGTGTGTGTTTGTTTGTGTTGGTTTTGGCTTTGCTTTTTGCCATGGAATAACTCATGTGTTGAGTTAGTTTAACTGAGCTTTTCCTATTTTCTCCATGTTAGTAAAGTATGGGTATGGAAGGAAAAACTTTAGGAATAACCTTAAACTTTTTTTAAAGGGGTGAGTGTTTGGCACTATGGTTAAGATGTCTCTTGGGAAGCCTACATCCCATAGCAGAGTCCCCAGGTTCGAGGCCCAGCACCTCTCTCCATTCTAGCTTCCTGTTAATGCTCTCCCTGGGAAGTGGCAGATGATGGCTCAAGTACTTGGGTCCCTGCCACCCATGTTGAGACCTGGATTGAGTTCTGGCTCCTGGCTTAGGCCTGGCCTAATCCTGACTGTTGTGGGCATTTGGGAGTGTAGCACCTAGGTGGGAGATTTCTTTTCCTTTCTGTCCGCCTCTGTTATCCTGTCTTTCAGACTATTAAAATAGAAAATTTTTAAAAATTAAAAATGATCATCTACAAGTTAGACCTCCTGCTAATTTTCTCATCCAATGTTGTGATTTTTTTGCATGGATGAAAGACTAGTTAAGTCAAAGAGCAATAACTTGCCAAAGACCTTTTCCTCTGATGTTTTCATATTTTTTTCCTCTTAGGCCTTTGAACTGGCCACGGGTGACTATTTGTTTGAGCCCCACTCAGGGGAAGAATATACTCGAGATGAAGGTGAGTGCCTGAACTGAAGATGTCTGCACAGAGCAGTCAGATTCTCCACTTGGGATTAACGTCATTTGTTAGCAATGAGCAGCCGTGCTCATCCTAGTAGTGTGCTCAGTATATGGGAATCCCAGAAAAGACGGAAATATGAAAATACTTTATCTTAGGCATCAGACATATTACATTATTTTAAGGCCACGATTGGTTAAAATTTCTGTTGCCAGGTAAATTTTTCTCCAGCATCTGTTTGTCTTCCTTGCTGTATTTATTAGTGATTTATTCTTTATCCAGTTTGAATTTACCTGTCCAGCAACCCGTTACTTAGTTATGCCTCCTCCCTTATTTGGGAGTCAGTGCTTTTAATATGAAACACACTACCTGAATAGGGTATAGAAACTGTGTCCTGTTTGTATAAATTCTGCAATATTTAGCATTCTTATTCTGTTTTCTGAAAGCTAAAGTTATGTTTTCTTCTTTTTTAATAAAAATTTAGGATTTATTTATTTATTTATTTGAAAGTCAGAGTTCACTCCCCAATTGGCCGCAACGGCCAGAGCTGTGCCAATCAGGAGCCAGGAGCTTCTTCCGGGTCTTCCACGCGGGTGCAGGGGCCCAAGGCCTGCTTTCTCAGGCCATAGCAGAGAGCTGGATTGGAAGTGGAGCAGCTGGGACTTGAACCAGTGCCCATATGGGAATCTGGCGCTTCAGGCCAGGGCGTTAACCCACTGTGCCACAGCACCAGCCCCAATATTTTCTTCTTAAATGATATATTTAGAATTCCACTGTAAAACGAAATACAATGGATTTACATTTTGTGGTAGCCAATGGAAAAAGCCCAGGCTGTCACTTGCTCCATCCGAGAGGCTGCGGAGGTAGACAACCATGTATGTCTGATTTTCCCATCATGATAGCACCCAGATCAGTAGAGGAGTTAGTAAATCGAATGAAGAAATGATTCACTATAACAGTCTAGGCAACTTTTTATTTTGCTGCAGGATGAGTGAGGATGCTGAGAGAGAGCACTGGTGACTCCTCCCAGTGTGCAGAATTCTCTGCTCTCTGTGTTTGCTTCCAGGCTTTGGGAAATTGGGTTTTTGTTTTCTGCAAAGCAAAGAATGTTTGCTGTTTCTCAAAGCGTGATCCCCTGGGATAGTAACAGGCAATGTTGGGCCTGCTAAGATTACTAACAAGTGCTGTTGAGAAAATGGTGTACTAACTACTTTCCATAGCCAAGTGCCTATTTTGGTAGATTTGGGAAGTTTAGACATGTTACATATTTGTGTGTGTGTGTCTGTGTGTGTACTCATTGTTGCAAGATACTATAATTACTACCCATATATACTCATGATTTTCCCTGTCCTCTGCTTGCTTTTTTTTTCTGGGTTCTAAGTTCGTGTTGCAGGTTTACAGTGTTTTAGAAGTACCCTACCATAATCTGCTCAGGGAAATAATCAGTTTTTCTCTACAAATATTAGTATGTAGAACAGAGTCATACTAAGGACCATAACTGACAAACCTGAAAATTGAAATATATATGAAAAGTAAGGGAACAGGGGATCATCTTCCCCAGATATTTAGATCCTAATTTATTCCTCCTGTGCTAGCCAATACTAATCATCCGTAGATCAGCCCCAGCCCCTCTGTACCATTTCACTGCACACATGCCACAGCCTGTGAGAGTGGGAAGAGGCAAACCTTTATCCCCTGGCAGTGCATTCATGATGGTTACAAGTCATGGTGGGACGGGGGCCTAGGTACCATGACTCTGCTGTTGCCATCCCACAGTCCTAACTCTGGGGTAATACTTGATCATTTTTCCCATCCAAGTATATCAATCCTTGTATATCCAAGTATATCAATCAATATTTAATTGAAAAGCCAGAGATAAATTGCTGCAATTATATATAAATAACAATTTCAAGGGGGAAAATAACCCTTTATTATAGGAAACAAAGATTTTTAAAAGATTTTATTTATTTGAAAGGCAGAGTTAGAGGAAGAGACAGGGAAAGATCTTCCATCCACTGATTCACTCCCCAGATGGCTGCAACAGCCAGGGCTGTTCCAGGCTGAAGCAGCAGCCCGGAGCTTCTTCTGGAGCACTTGGGCCATCCTCTGCTGCTTTCCCAAGCACCACAGCAGCAAGCTGGATCAGAAGTGGAGCAACCAGGACTCGAACTGGTGCCCACATGGGATGCCAGTGCTGCATAGGGTGGCGTTTTACCTGCTATATCATAACACTGGCCCTAGGAAAACATTAAGCAAATCAGTACTTCTCTGGAAAGTTTACAGTAAGAGAAACTGTAGTCTCATTTTTGTCTTTGATATTCTCACTTTGATTATTGTTAATGGTAATGTATAGATAGATATTTATTTGCAAGTCCTGCCTAAAAATGGCAGGAATTTCTTGGCAGCGAGGTGCTTGTTACCAAACCATGTATTCTGACAAAACTGCACAAAGATTGCAGTGAATTCATGAATGCAAAGTCCTTTTAAAACGACCGTGCTGGATCTGTCCATGTGAAAGAGATACTATATGAGACTTTCACAGAATCCCAGACATGTTATCTCCCCTGGCAGATGCAGAAATGGAAAATGTTAAGTGCCTCCTTTGAATCTTCAGTGATTCTGTGAGTTTAGAGTCATTTATAAAAACTTCTGGCTGTGAGCCAACATTTTTTGAACACCTCTTCATATTCTTAGTTTTGTTACCTAAAGCATTAAAAGGCAATGAGTTGTGGCTGGTCTCAGGTCCACCTGCAGCCAGCAGACTGCACACCACCCTTGGAGCTTGCCGTGACTATTATGAGTCACTATTTGACCTGGACATTTAAGTAGCCTGGTCCTGTAGCTGTATTTTAAAATGTTTGTGCTACTTTCTAATTAAAAAGTATGAGTTTTAGGAAGAAAATGTAAAGCTCTAGCAAGACATGAGGGTTTTCAGTTGCATTCTAGCTCTCTTGGCCCTGAAGCTTCAAGTAGGCCATTGATTTTCTCTGAGGTTCTGTTTTCTTGTCTTTGTAATGAGGTACTGATCTTTGACCTGTTGTACAGGGTGATCATAAAAACTCTTAGAATTTACCAGATGTGAGGGTTTTCCTGTGAATGTTCTGTATAGAAGGTGATACTTTTACTCTTGAAACCCAGAGCATTAGAGTAGACAAATAAATACAGTTGTAGAGTGATTAAAGTGTATTTGTATGGTTTTTTACCTTACCTGAAGAACCCACCTGAACCCAGACAGTTAGACAAAAATAAGCCTCCAAAATCCAAAACAGGACTTGCCAACTACTGTCAGGTGGTCAGCCAGCTGAAATAACTCTCAGCCTTCCCAGTCTTCCCCCTTGTATCCTTGGTTTTATTTGTAGCTGCATTTGAACGGCTAGTCCTTGAAAAGCCTGTTCATAGAAAAACCTGTATTACAGCTTGTCCTTGATCTTACTGCTATCTTGCCCTTCTATTTTCGACTACATTGCACACATTATAGAACTGATAGGCAGAGTTCCAAGAAGCTTTGCCCTCAGGTAACGAGTCACAAGGACTCCAGTTGCAGAAGCGGTTTTGTGACCATGACTGTTCATGTAGGCCACAGGGACGCAATTCAGGAAGCAGAGCATCCACACCAAGATAGCTGAGAGCTGTCACTCAGGTTACACTGATGGTTTCCCGGATTCTCCATTAGATGGGTTGGTCCTCTTCCCGAACAGGACAGAAAGCAAGCCTGAAATGCTTTCCAGAGAGGTGTGCACACTGTGCTTTCTGCTGTGTTTGTTACACCTGTTATGTATGTCTTTTTTTTCTCCCTCTTGTAATGTTTGAAACATACAGATCACATTGCGTTGATCATAGAACTTCTGGGGAAGGTACCACGCAAGCTCATTGTGGCAGGAAAATATTCCAAGGAATTTTTCACCAAAAAAGGTAAAATGCATTTGTTTTTTCCCAGACTTAAGGCGGCAAAGGGTTTAAATATGAAGAGGTAAGTACAGCTGGGTGCATGTTCTTAGAGAAAGGTGGGCCTTGAGTGCTGAGCTGTGACTTAGCAGAAGGGTGAAATAGCGCTGGCCAAGAGCAGAGACCGGAAGGCAGAGTGTCCAATCCCTGCTGCTCCATAGCCATGTGACCTTCCACACAAGCTCACTGTGCATCAGTCTGTGAATTTCTAAATGAGGATGGTAGTTAATTCATGGCTGTAAGTGCCTGGGACATGGTTGATTGTTCTGATTGTTCCTACTTCAGCACTTAAGAAAAATGCAAATTTTTGTCGGTATTAAACCACCCCTACCACAGGACAAGTAGTTTAGTTTCAGCTTCTTCCAGGCAACAACTATGTCTCATTCATCTTATATCCCAGTGACACCCAAAACAATCACTTAAACATCAGACTAACTTTACATTCTTCAGTTTTATGAGTTTATGTTACTATTAAAGACTGGAACAAAAATAAAATTGATTTCAAATTTTTGACTTGATAGTGTATTTCTTACACATTTCAATACAACTGAAATGTGAAAAACTGACTTAGAAGGATCTAGAAAACTTTTTTCCCCGAATTGTACAGTGATTCCCCTTTTCCTCCCAACTTCTACACAAGTGCTGTGAAAAATTGATTTTACTCCTTGTGACAGGAGACATCCCCAGAAATGTTACTCCTCCTTTAAAAAAAAAAAAAAAAAAAAAAGATTTATTTGTTTATTTGAAAGAGTTACACAGAGAGAGCGAGCTTCCATCTGCTGGTTCACTCCCCAATTGGTCACAACAGCTGGTGCTGTGCCCATCCAAAGCCAGGAGCAAGGAGCTTTCTCTGGGTCTTCCCATGCGGGTACAGGGGCCCAAGGACTTGGGGCATCTTCCACTGCTTTCCCAGGCCATAGCAGAGAGCTGGATCAGAAGTGGAGCAGCTGGGACTTGAACCGGTGCCCATATGGGATGCTGGCACTGCAGGCGGCAGCTTTACCCACTATGCCACAGCGCCTTCTTAAGCCTCTTATCAGGCAAGAAGATGGTGAAGTTGTCTCATAAGAGCTCTTCCATGTTGCTCAAAGTCAATTAAGATATGCACGTGTACCAAGTAGGTGATTACATAGGCACTCATTGCACACAGAGATTTCAAATATGTGCCATATGTGAAAAAATTCAACATTTTCCTTAGCCATTAATAATTGACTATCTTAAATTACCACTTCAAAGAAACAGCAGTTCCAGAGTATGTGCTACTCTACCTTCAGTCTATACTGAATTTGTTCTTTTGCTGCTTTTGTACATTTTTGACCTGATGTGAACTTTTTGCTGGATTGTTGAGCAAAAGGTACAAATTGTTCTTGATGTATGTGGATAGACTGCCTTTGGGGGACCATGTGAGACCATGTTGAGTATGTAACATTTAATCTTTATCTTAGGGAAAACCTACTTCCTAGTCATGCATACCCAGTTTGAAACCTAAAATAATGCTGGAATGGGGGAGAAAATAAATTATCTTAAACTGTTAGGATCTTACAGAATGCTTTAGACAAGTACTTTGTGAGTAGAAGATTAATTTGATTCTTTGTACACTACCCGAGTTAGTTCCTGGGTTTCCATAGAGAATCTTGGCACTTGTCAGTGTTGGTCAGTTTCTTTTGTACTGTCTTCACCACAGGTGACCTGAAACACATCACGAAGCTGAAGCCCTGGGGCCTTTTTGAGGTTCTGGTGGAGAAGTATGAGTGGTCTCAGGAGGAGGCAGCTGGCTTCACAGATTTCTTACTGCCCATGCTGGAGCTGATCCCCGAGAAGAGAGCCACCGCCGCGGAGTGTCTGCGGCATCCGTGGCTCAACTCCTAAGCCCTGGCCAGCACTGCAGCAGCCATCACCGCACTGCCCCCGCCCCTCCCTCCAGGCATCTCTCGCTTCCCTTCTCAGGGTGAAGCTCTTCAGGGGATTCTAGATTTTTTTTTTTTTAAATCCACATGTTCATTTGGGTTTGCTTAGTTGACCCTGTGGAGGTCCCCATACCCGTTGGGCATCCTAGGTGAATTTGGCCTTGGTTGGGCTCTGCCAAAGACTAACGGACTGAAATGTGAAACAACCTCTCGCCCTGTACCCTCACCTCCTCTAGGAATAAGCATTTTTTCAAAAGAGCCATGAAGATGTGTGAGCCCACCCTTTATTCTCTGACTCTAGAGTCACATTTCCTAGCACACATCCTATTGCCAGCATAGCGACAAGGAGGGGAAGGGTGTGCGCTCTGTACAGCAGAGACATTAAACTTGCTGGATCCAGGCTGCATGGTCTTCCTGGATTGTTCTGTTGTTCCCCACGTTCACATTTTTTCCTGCAACTTCCAAGTTCCAACTCCACTTCCTTTTGAATGAGCTATGTAAACATTGAATTTAGGTACCATTGTATCACTGTTCAAAGCACTGTCAGATTCCTTTCATCCTTTAATAACTAAGATCTTTGAATCTTCAGTCTGATTTTTAATATAAATGAAACGGAACCATTGACTAGTAATTTCTTAGGCCCTCAGGTGTTCTGCAAACAGTCCTCTCCTATGTGTCGTCTGCTACCCTAAGAGCAGAGTTGGTTTTGATTGGCTACTTTGTTTCTTTTTTTTTTTTTTTTAATCATCTCTGGCTAACTTTACTCAGTGCCCTTGAGTTTAATGCCCTACAACTAAAGAATCAGGATGACTCTGGAAAGGAGATCTGGTCTCAGATCTTTCCCACACAGTCCTGTGCTTGTTTTTGGTTTTTGTTTTATTTGGTTTGTTCCCAAACAGCTTTTTCTTTCTTTGCCTTGCCTGAGATTCTGGCCTTGAAGCAGTTTCTCTCTGTGGCTCTGCCTTTCTCCTTTTCTCAGCGGCATGAGGTCTTTAACGAAAACCAGTTTAAAAGAACCATGGGGGAGGGGTGGGATGGCACTTTTGTTGGCTTTTCTTCCTCTTAGTTTTTAAGGTTAGCCATTCTCTGCTGCTATTTCTTTGTATAATGTAAGTTTGTAACCACAATTTTGAGATAATTAAGATGTACTTCAGGCCTTTTTTTTTTTTTTTTTTAATGAGAAGAGGCTTTTAGAATTTGATTTTAGGGTTGGCTTCTCCTAGACTTGCCCTAGACGTTACATATTCCTCAAGTAATATGAGAAGCAAAAGGGGGCAAAACTGGGGTCACAGCCGCTTACTCAGCACGGACCAAATGGGCCTTGGATTACAGCATCCTCTGGAAGCGGCTATTGGACTAATTTCCGGAAAGCCAAGGGGGTGCAACTTGAAGCTCTGCCAGCAAGCTACCAGGGAGAAAATTGGATAGCCATCTTTCCGTGTGAGAGCCTGGGATCGTTTCTGACATCTACCAGGAAAAAGTGGTGGCATTGTGCCATCCACTTAACTCAAAAACATTACTGCAAGTAACTGGTCAGCCATGTGTTGGATCCTTGACTGGATACTCCTGAAATCAGATATGTTCCTGTAGAAAGAATTTAAGTCAGACTGTATGCACCAATCAAGAATAAAGAGAGTAGATTACATCAAACAACGGCAGGGAAATCCTTCAGCAATCCCAATCCACTTTGGGTGTTCAGCTATATTTACATCTAGAGCAATAGCAGACTAGCACTGAATTCTTTTCTACATTGTAAAGTCACAGTTGTGGACAACAGGAATTCTGGTGAGGCTATAAAGGTGAGATAATAACACATAAACAGACTGAAGGCCTCATTTTAACAATTGACAGGAAACTCTAATAGGAGAGAAAACCTATAGCTTCATTTTGGAAATAAGGGCTTTTTTCTCCTGTCATTTAAGCAGCCAAGTGAATTAGAAGATTCAGAAAGAGGCAGCTGTAGAACTTGATCTCCTGAGTACCCCGTGTACCTGTACTGAGCTTAACCACATGCTGTCAAGTTGCCAAGATCTTACTAAAGGATTTCTATTTGCTGTTAAAAATAAAACCCTGAATACATTTTTATTCTTTCTACTGAGTGCATTGTCTGTTTTCTTTATAAATGCAGTACAATAAACAAATCATTTAATAACCTACATGTTTCTAGAACATTTCTGTTCATCTGTTGCTCAGGTTAGTCTGACCCAAATGGGGGAAAGGAATGGTTGAGAATGCTTTTTGAACTTGAATATGCAGTGAGACTGCAATTTAAACACTCACAGTTTGTGGGGTTTAGAGTTTTTACTTCTATCTTTAAATTATGGATAGGGCTGGAGCTGACGCTGTGGCACATCAGGTTAAAATGCCGTCTGCAGTGCCAGCATCCCATGTGGGTGTCAATTCGAGTCCAAGCTGCTCGACTTCGAATCCAGCTTCCTGCTGATGTGCTTGGGAAAGCAGCAGAGAATGGCCCAGATCCTTGGGCCCCGGCACCCACACGACAGACCCATATGAAGTTCTGGCTCCTGGCTTAAGCCTGGCTCAGCTCAAGCTGTTGCGGCCATTTGGGGAGTGTGGGGAGTGAACCAGTGGATGGAATACCTTTCTCTGTAAGTATGTGTGTGTGTGTGTGTGTTTCCTCTCTCCATAACTCTGCCTTTCAAATAAATCTTTAAAAAAAATAATAAAAATATAAATTATGGGTGGGGTGGAATTAGCAAAGTATACCTTGGGAAGTTGTTATTTCCTCTAGCATGTTCGCATAACATTGCAGGATTTTGTTCCTTTCGAATTAACATGCAGCATGTACAGAATGCAGGAGACGGAACTGTAAACCCTTCCTGAGGCCTGACATGATGAACACTTTCCTACACTAGTCTGATTCATCCTGAGGATAAATTCTTAGAAATGGCATATCTGGACCAAAGAGGCAGCACATTTTTAAGGCTTTTAGTAAATACTGCCTAACTTAACATGTCTAACAGGCTATATTCCTATGCACCAACAGTTTTAATGGACCAGTTGTACTCTCATTTTTTTTTTTTTTTTTTTTTTTTTGACAGGCAGAGTGGACAGTGAGAGAGAGAGACAGAGAGAAAGGTCTTCCTTTTGCCGTTGGTTCACCCTCCAATGGCCGCTGCGGCCGGCGCACCGCGCTGATCCGATGGCAGGAGCCAGGAGCCAGGTGCTTCTCCTGGTCTCCCATGGGGTGCAGGGCCCAAGCACCTGGGCCATCCTCCACTGCACTCCCAGGCCACAGCAGAGGGCTGGCCTGGAAGAGGGGCAACCGGGACAGAATCCGGCGCCCCAACCGGGACTAGAACCCGGTGTGCCGGCGCCGCTAGGCGGAGGATTAGCCTAGTGAGCCGCGGCACCGGCCTCATTTTATTTTTGATAGTTTGCCTCCTGGCCGGGGCTACAACTCAATAGGCTAATCCTCCGCCTGCAGCGCCGGCACACTGGGTTCTAGTCCCAGTTGGGGGCGCCGGATTCTGTCCCGGTTGCCCCTCTTCCAGGCCAGCTCTCTGCTGTGGCCCGGGAGTGCAGTGCAGGATGGCCCAAGTACTTGGGCCCTGCACCCCAGGGGAGACCAGGAGAAGCACCTGGCTCCTGCCTTTGGATCAGTTCGATGCGCCGGCCGCAGCAGCCATTGGAGGGTGAACCAATGGCAAAGGAAGACCTTTCTGTCTGTCTCTCACTGTCCACTCTGCCTGTCAAAAAAATAAAATATAAAATGAAAGATAGTTTGTCTCCCAAAAAGGAGAATCTTGTTTTAATTTGCCTACTGGATCCCTAGTGAGGTAAAATATTTGTCTCAGGGTTTTACTGGCCATTTGTACTTTTTATTTGTCTAAATTACCCAGCTTTCTTTTGGAATGCTCCCCTATTTTGATGATTTGCTCAGGACTTAACATTAAAAGTGATCAATTTTGCTTCATGTACTTGTCCAGTTTTTTAAAATTTTTTTGTTATCTCTACTTGAAAGACAAAGATCTGGCTGCTGGTTCATTTCCCAAATGCCTGCCACAGCCAGGGCTGGGCCAGGCCAAAGCCAGGAGCTCCATCCAGGTCTCCCACAGGAGTAGCAAGGACCCAAGTACTTGGGCCATCACCTGGCATCTCCCAGGGTACCTGTGAGCAAGAGGCTGGATGGTGAGTGGGGTGGCCAGGACCCTCACCAGGCACTCTGATATGAGATGCAAGAGTCCCAAGCAGCTACTTCTCAACATCTGTCCCTGTCAGGTTTTTTATTGACATTTCACTTTTATTTGACAGTTAAAAAATTTATTTTATTTATTTGAAAGAGTGACAGAGGTAGAGACAGAGAGGTCCTCCATCCGCTAGTTCACTCCCCCAGATGGCCGCAATGGCCAGAGCTGCGCCAGTCTGAAGCCAGGAGCTTCCTCTGGGTCTTCCATGTGGGTGCAGGGGCCCAAGCACTTGGGCCATCTTCCACTGCTATCCCAGGCCACAGCAGAGAGCTGGATCAGAAGAGGAACAGCCGGGACTAGAACCAGTACCCACATGGGATGCTGGTGCTTCAGGCCAGGGCTTCAACCTGCTGCACCACAGCACTAGTCCCTTGTGACAGTTTTTTTAATGTTACCAAGTTCTTCCCTCTCTACCCCTGTTCTATGTGATTTGTTTTAAGTATGCAATACTTCAGACATGTAGTGTGTTCATACTGTTGACCAGAATGTAACCCATTGGGATTCATTAAACCGATTTGTTTCCCACACCAGCCTATGCAGTCTCTCAGATTGATGTGAAAGCTGTAGACGCAGACTTCCCAGGGTCTTGGGAGGCCTGAGTGCTGTTGTAGAAGACCTTGCAGCTACCTCGAAAGACCCAGCAAGTTGTTCGCAGCTTCCCGGAAGGAGTCACAAGTTATAAATGGACATCAGTGTTGTCTGCTCTTCTACTTTTGGATCCTCTAGGATTTTCCACTTCAACCTTAGGAGGAAAATGCCAGATGGGTGACTTTACTGATAATAGGATCTAGATTTACATTGAAAAATAAGGCCTTAATGACACCAGAGAAGCCTTAGCAAACGCCTTGCGAGCTGGCAGAGCCCTGGTAATTTAAAGCCCTTCAAAAAAAAATTGTTTATGACAGAGTTATAAGACAGAGAGAAAGATCTTCCATTGGTTCACTCCCCAAATGGCTGCTACAGCCGGTGCTGCGCCTATCCGAAGCCAGGAGCCAGGTGCTTCCTCCTGGTCTCCCGTGCCAGTGCAGGGCCCAAGCACTTGGGCCACCCTCCACTGCCCTCCTGGGCCACAGAAGAGAGCTGGATTAGAAGAGGAGCAACTGGGACTAGAACACGGCGCTGGCCCCAAAGCCCTTCAAAATTTTTTAGTCAGGACAAACCTTGAACTGCATTAACAGGGACATTTGCTTTTGTATCACAAGGCCAGCGCCGCAGCTCACTAGGCTAATCCTCCACCTGCTGGGCCAGCATCCAGGTTCTAGTCCTGGTTGGGGCGCTGGATTCTGTCCCGGTTGCTCTGCTTCCAGTCCAGCTCTCTGCTGTGGCCCAGGAAGGCAGTGGAGGATGGCCCAAGTGCTTGGGCCCTGCACCCGCATGGGAGACCAGGAGGAAGCACCTGGCTCCTGGCTTCAGATCAGCACAGCATGTCGGCCGTAGCAGCCATTTGGGGGGGTGAACCAACGGAAGGAAGACCTTTCTATCTGTCTCTAACTCTGCCTGTCAAAAAAAAAAAGTTTAAAAACTACATGTATTTTGCCCTTATGGGGGCACTAAATCCCATATGTATGTGTGTATGAAAGAGCTACAGGGAGAGGGAGAGACAGATTATTCATCTGCTAATTCCCTCCCCACGTGGCCACAACGACCACTGCTGAGCCAGGCCACTGAAGCCAGGAGCTGCTTCTGGTCTCCCGTGCGGGTAGCAGAGGCCCAAGCACTTGAGCCATCTGCTGCTTTTCCCAGGGCCATTAGGGAGCTGGAGCAGAAGTAGAGCAGCCAAGACATGAACCAGCATCCATATGGGATTCTGGTGTCACAGGTGGTGGCTTTACCCACTGCAACAGTGCCAGCCCATAAACCAGGTTCTCGTGAGACCAGAAAAATAGTCCAGCTAAAAAGCCAGAAAAATGTGTGTTATGTGTTTAGGGATTTTTTTTTCAAAGATTTATTTATTTGAAAGGCAGAGAGAAGGGGAGACACATAGATCTTCCATCCACTGGTTCACTCCAAATGGCCACAACGACTGGGGCTGGGCCAGGCTGGAGCCAGGAGCTTCTTCCAGGTCTCCCACATGGGTGCAGGGGCCCAAGCACTAGGGATATCTTTGTTGCTTTCCCAGGCACACTAGCAGAGAGCTGGATCAGAAGTGGAACAGCCAGAACTTCAATTGCCACCCATATAGGATGCCAACGCAGCAAGCCATGGTTTAGTCTGCTGCACCACAGCCCCAACCCTGTGTTTAGAAATCTTAACCAAGGTGGGATATGGGCTTTTGGTCTAGCAGTTAAGCCAGCACATGGGACTCCTGCATCCCATATGGAGTGCCTGGGGTATGAGTCCCAGCTCCACTTCCAATTTCAGTCTCTTGCCAGTGCTCACTCTGAGAGGCAGCAGGTAATGGCTCAAGTACTTAGGTCCCTGATACCTATATGGGACACCTGGATTGAGTTTCGACTTGGCCCAGCTATTGGAGACATCTCCCAGCAGATGGTAGATTTCTCCCCCTTTCAAAATGAGAAAAGAAGACATTTTAGCCACAGCCTTAAGTTTACCTTTATCTTACTCTGGTTAGGGACTATACCATGCATGTCAAGGGAGGAGGGTTTCTAACTGATATCTATTTGATTTCAAGCCAATTTTAGCTTAATGTCTTCTTTCTGTCCTTGGTTCAGTTCTAGTTTTTATCCATTTAAACAACCTTGCCCTCCAAATAGCATACCTGGATTGTTCACAAAAGTGCTTGAGCTGCCCACAGTTTGAACTGTATTCATATTGTTCCGCTAAGACATTGTTCGGGTCTACTAGGTGTAGAGGAGAGCGGGCGGTGTTAGAAATCGCTTAGAGGTCAGATGAGAGAAATTTTCAGGGTTGGAGCTCTTCTGTCGTCTTCATCAACCTCTTATGAACCCAACGTGTCCATCAGCATGTAAGGTGACCAGAATCCAGTCTTCGTCCCCATGAAGCCTTCCAATAAATGCCTGTTGCAGCAGAATATTAGCTGAATAACCATGAGAAGCAACTTTTAGAAGGGCCCGGTGAGTGCTGCCTCCTGGTGTGCAGGCATTTTTGTGATCAAGGGTCTTGCGTGTGGACTGTGTGTTCTAACCCTAGGGTGAAAGTGATGGTGATGTCACTTCTGGGGCTGCATTACAAAGGGCTGTGGCTTTGTGCACCGTCTCTTGCTGTCTCGCTCTCTTTGGGAGCTCCTGTCGAGCAAAGCATTGGTGCCGCGTGAGTTGCCCTGTGGAGAGGCCGATAGCAAGAACCCTGCAACGCTATGCTCCAAGGACCTACAAGAAACAACCACAGAGCTTGGAACTGGATCCAACATAATTGCTGCCTGTGAGAAACCGTGAGGCAGAGACACTTAGTTGAACTTGGCCAGGACTCCTAGCCCTCAGACACAGAGAAATAACATGGGTTTTAAGTCACTAAGGTCTAGAGAAGCTTGTGTAGCAGTAATAATGGGTCGTAAGTCAATGAAAGCATTTAAGATACGCAAGTTCACGGCTATCCATGTCTGGTCCTTCCTCCCTCAAGCTTCCTTGCTCAGGGCTAGTCATTGTGGAGAAAGCAAGGACGCCGAAATCATCTCTCTGCCCCTAGCCAAAGGCAGGGCTAGCCAGAAACAAGCAACTTGGTAAGAGGCCTCATTTTACTCTTTAAACTTTCAAAGATGAAGGAGGTTGGATGTCTCCTTTAAGAATAAAAAGGGAAGCCTCTTGGAAGGAGTGGTTAATTAGTAGGTGTCTGAACAGTAGTCATGGTTACTACTAGGCTGAATTCTTGTTTTCCCTGAAGACAACGCAAGCTATGAAATCCGGGTCGCAGGGCTCACAGATTGGCAAGGCCTTCTCCAGTTCTGGTCACTGATCAAGACATCTGCAGCTTTGCTCAAACTCACGGGTCCCAGCAAGAGCAGGTGCGGGCACCTGAGTTCAGGTAGAGGCACCTGAACTCCAGTAGTTTCTGAAGACTACTAGAGTTTCTACTTGGGCGAAATAATTCAAGGGGAGCTCCCTGCTAATGTACCTTGGAAGCAATGGACAGCAGCTCAAGTATGTGGGTCCTTGCCACCCACATGGGAGACCTGGATGGAGCTCCTGTCTTCAGCCTGGCCCTGCCCCAGCTGTTGCAGCCATTTAGGGAGTAAACCAGCAGATGGAAGATTCCTTGCTTTCTCTCTCACTCTCTCTCCCCCTTTCTTTTTTTATTTGATCCATCCTCTGGTTCAAAATCCCCAAATGACCACATGGCCAGGGCTGGGCCAGATCACAGCCAGGAGACAGAAGCTTCTTCCAGGTTCTGCTGCCTTCCCAGGCACATTAGCAGGAAGCTGGATTGGAAGTAGAGCAGCCAGGACTCGAACCAGTACCCACATGGGATGCCAGTGCCGAAGGCAGCAGCTTTGCCCACCATGCCACAGTGCCAGCCCCTCTCTCTGCCTTTCAAATAAATAAATAGATCTTCAGGGGGAAAAATAATAAGATGCTATGAACCAAGTGTCAAAGTTAAATCCCATTATAATAGTTTCCTTTGCCAACAATTCAACTGGGACGATTCTGAAGCACGTTCCTGGCCTATCTGAAGATTAAACAGCACAGTGACTGGCAGGTTGTGGGGGTGCAGTGGTTAAATAAAGCCCACCAGCAAGGATAAGAGAACTTCCACGTCACACTGATCGTGGCTGGAGCAAGCAGCAGAATTCATTACAGTTGTGTCCTTTACCAACTGTAGCTGGACACACACAACGGCTGGATCTTGTTTCTCAGAGATCACCAACAAAGGCCTGTCTCCAGCTGCCATCTCCCAGGTAGGGGATCGCCTGAGATCCCTGTCATTGTCTTGGCATTTGCTACCTAAACTGAGGCTGCCCAAGTACTCACCATTGAATATGCATTATCCAAAAAGTTTGCGACAAGAAAGGTCATCTATTCCTATCACGAATTACTCAGCCGTAAGTCACAAGTTTCGGAAGCTGGGAGCCAATGCTGGTTAAGTCCCTGGATATGACAAGGAATTGTGATTCTGGGTTCCCAGGGAGAAAAGTCAAATTAGTCTTGAGAGTTTTGTTAGAGTTTTTTTTTTTTTTTAAAGATTTATTTATTTGAAAGTCAGAGTTACACAGAAAGAGAAGGAGAGGCAGAGAGAAAGGGAGAGGGAGAGATCTTCTGTCTGCTGGTTTGCTCCCCAGTTGGCCACAACGGCCGTAGCTGTGCCGATCCGAAGCCAGGAACTCCCTCTGGGTCTCCCATGTGGGTGCAGGGCCCCAAGGACTTGGGCCATCCTCCACTGCTTCCCCAGGCCACAGCAGAGAGCTGGATTGGAAGTGGAGCAGCCGGGTCTCGAACCGGTGCCCACATGGGATGCCGGCACTGCAGGCGGTGGCTTTACCGGCTACACCACAGCCCCAGCCCCTTTTAGAGTTTGTTAAAAGTGTTTATTTACTTCAAAGGCAGAGAGACAGAAGCAGATGCACAGACATCTGCCATCTGCTGGTTCATTCCCCCAGAAGCCCGCAGCAGCGGGCCTGGGCCAGGCTAAAACCCGGAGCCAAGAACTCAATCTGGGTGTCACATGAGGACGACGGGGACCCAAGTACGTGAGCCAGCACCTGCTGCCCCCCAGGGAGTGCAGTGGCAGGAAGCTGGAATCAGAAGCAGAGCCAGGACTTGAACCCAGGCGCTCCCGTATGTGATGCTGGCATCCCAAGCATCACACCCACGGATGCTTCTTACCCACGGAGCCAAACGCCCACCCCGCAAGAGGCGGCAGACCCCACGTTCACCCGGGCTTTGTTAGACTCCCAGATGCGTGCAAGGGTTCAGATTCCAGTAGCCTCTCCACTCCTTCCCCCTCTCTGAGCAGCAATGAGAAAACAGTATGAGAAGGGAGAAGCAATGGCGCTCCTTAATCCTCACCGCCTCTGTCCACGGCAGCCCTCGAAGACTTCTGCAAGCTGTCAGGGGTGCCGCCCTGGCCAGGCCCTCGGGAAGGCCCCCACCCAACCCTCTCTGTAGAGAGGACGGGCCACCCGAGGATGCTGGGTGAGGGGCTAGGAGAGACTGCTGCCCCCGGGAGAGGTCCTGGGATCCTGCACGCTTGAAGCCCGGAATGAAAGGCTTCACACATCAGGCCAAGCTGCCGAGCGCAATGAAGAGGAGGCTTGGAAGGAAGCTGCTGACCTCTGACGAGCTACATTCCCGAATTTTCCATTGTCCGAAACATGGGAGACCTGTGGTTTAAGAGAAAACAACAGATGGCAAGATTATAAAATTTGACATTTAAAAAACAGATTTAGTCATTTATTTGAAAGGCAGAGAGAGAGAATCTTTCATCCACTGATTCACACCCCCAAGTGCCTGCCACAGCCATGGCTAGGCCGTAATGAACCCAGAGGCCAAGAACTCCATCGAGGTCTCCCATGTGAGTGGCAGGGGTCCAAGTACTTGGGCCATCATCTACCGCTCCCAGGAGCATTAGCAGGGAGCTGGATCAGAAGTGGAGGTGTCGGGGCTGGTATTGTGGTGTAGTGGGTAAAGCCAATGCCTCAGAGCCAGCATCCCATATGGGTGCCAATTCAGGTCCTAGCTGCTCCGCTTCTGCTCCAGCTCTCTGCTATGGCCTGGGACAGCAGTGGAAGATGGCCTAAGTACTTGGGGGCCCTGCACCTACATGGGAAGACCCAGAAGAAGCTCCTGGCTCCTGGCTTCAGATCATAGTAGCTCTAGCCATTGAGGTCATTTGGGGAGTGAACCAGCAGATGGAAGACACTCTTACTATCTCTCTCTCTCTCTCCCTTTCTCTCCCTTTCTCTCTCCCTCTCTCTGCCTCTGCCTCTCTGTAACTCTGCCTTTCAAATAAATTTTTAAAATATTAAAAAAACAAAACTTGAGGTGCGAGGTCTCGAACCATTGCCATTTGCCATTACAGCCATTTGGGGAGTGAACAATGGATGGAAAACCTTTCCCTCTGTCCTCTCTATCACTGTCTGTAACTCTACCTGTCAAATAAATAAATAATTTTTTTAAAAAAAGCCAATAATAATGTCTAACAGAAAAAGCCATATATGCTCACATTCTACCAAGATATGGAAATTTCCCCATTCATGTGCAAGAGTATTCACACCTGCGTCTCCTAAAACACAGCGAGGAAAAACAAAAGGCAGCCACGGAGATGTGGTTGCCCTCTAATTCAGCAGTTCCACTTCTGAGTGGAAAAGTTACCGTCCACGACAACAATCCTAAACATCAAATAGCCAAGGGCTTGCTTAGGGGCTGAGAATATACCAGGGCTATGGAACTTGTGGATTTACGAAACTTTAGTAGAGACAGACATTTGCCTAGGGGTTAGGATGCCCTCATTCCCATCAGAGTTCCGTACCTGGCTCCAGCTTCCTGCTCATGCAGACCAGGGGGCAGCAGGCCATGGCTCAAGTGATTGGCTCCCTGTCACCCCATGGAAGGCCTGAATTGAATGCCTGGGCTCCTGACTTCATCTAGAGCCAAGCATAGAGGTTGCAAGCATTTGGAGAAGGAACCAATAGACAGACCTCACTCTCTCTCTCTGCCTCTCAAATAATTATTTTTTAGAAAAATATTCACAAGGAGCACTGCAGAAGCTTGAGGGGGAAGGTTTTTCCCTTTGCTGCTCAGTTTTTCCCTTTGCTCCTGGGAGCTGGTTAGAAGCGCAGCGCCCGGGAAAGCACTCTAGTGACTGAATCAGAATCCGCCTTTGACAAGACGCCCAGATGCCTGCACACGGGAGCCTGGGAGTCAGCTCCAATAAACGTGGGGTGTTGGGCCGGCGCCATGGCTCACTGGGTTAATCCTCCACCTGCGGCGCCGGCATCCCACATGGGCGCTGGGTTCTAGTCCCAGTTGCTCCTCTTCCAGTCCAGCTCTCTGGGAGGGCAGTGGAGGATGGCCCGAGTGCTTGAGCCCTGCACCCGCATGGGAGACCAGGAAGAAACACCTGGCTCCTGGCTTTGGATCAGTGCAGCGCTGGCTCTAGCAGTCATTTGGGAGGTGAACCAACGGAAGGAAGACCTTTCTCTCTGTCTCTCTCTCTCACTGTCTATCTCTATCTGTCAAAAAGAAAAAAAAATGGTTGGAATGGAGCTAACACACCCCTCCCCCCTGCGGAGTGCCAGTCCCAGGGAAGGGATGCTTGGGGGGGGGGCCTCTTTTCTTTTTAATGTATTCCTTATCATTCCTGTTAAACCACTTTTCAGCAACTTAGGGATAATAAAGAAATGAACACGCTGTGCTTTCTGCAGAAGCGGACGTTAAACCTGGACACACCGTTCTCCTTCCTGCCTCCACCCCGCGACCCGGGACGCGGGGCTGAAACCTCCCGCCCAGCACAGTCAGCCTAGCCTGCCTTTGCTGACTGTTTTCCTCTCTAGCACGTTTATCGGCTGCTTTATCGGGGTTTCTGGTATGTTTCTTGCAAATCACTTAACATTCTTTCTGAGCACCAGGGTCCAGATGACAACGCTGCCACCCACAGACGGTGCCGTCCCATTTGCACAGGGCCCACCAGAAGATGAGCTTCCGACACCCAACTCCCTGCCCCGTTGTCCGTTACTTGCTCCCTCCCACTGCTCTCCACAACTCCAGGCTCAGGAGCTGCATCCAGAGGTCACAGAACTCCTGGCTCCCGGAGATGCTGTCCCCTGCAGCCCAGCCCCAGGAGACAGGACCCCCACCCCACCCCCGGCAGGGTCCCTCAGGGAGGGGCCAGCCCGGCCTCCCACAGGCGCGCAGCCCACCCCGCAGTGGGGCAGTGGGATCACTCACCGCCCCCGGCTCCAGCGGCTTCACACTTCCTCTGTAAGGAAAGAGGGACACGTGTGTGTTTATAACCAAGCCTGCCCATCCCCCAGCGCCATCACATTCCTTGCACGTCTTCCTTTTATCAGCTTGAAATCCTGTGCGGCGTGACTGCTCCAAAGGGGCCATCTTCACCCCAAGTTGTGCTGCCAGTGCTGTGGGCACTTGCCCCGGGGCAGGGGGTGGAGCGGCTGCCTGCCCAGAAGCACCTGTTACTCACCCGGAATGTGCATGCGTTAGCAATGCATTATACACGCTACCAAGTTCCCAACACAGTCTTTCATGTTTTCTTCACATAAATTTACTTCCCTAACACCACATTTACCCATTGAAAGTGTGCCACTCCAGTTTCCAGCAGATGTACTACTGCGCGCTTCTGAAACATCTTCATCCCTCCCACACATACACAAAAGAAACCCTGTGCCCATCAGCGGTCCCCTCAACTGCGCCTTCTTCCCAGCCGGGAACTCCCGAGTGATCGGCCCTCTGGCTCCATGTCCTGGTCTGTCCTGGACTTTTTTTTTTTTTTTTTTTTGACAGGCAGAGTGGACAGTGAGAGAGAGAGACAGAGAGAAAGGTCTTCCTTTGCTGCTGGTTCACCCTCCAATGGCCGCCGCGGCCAGCGTGCTGTGGCCGGCACACCGCGCTGATCCGATGGCAGGAGCCAGGAGCCAGGTACTTATCCTGCCCCTCTTCCAGGCCAGCTCTCTGCTGTGGCCAGGGAGTGCAGTGGAGGATGGCCCAAGTGCTTGGGCCCTGCACCCCACGGGAGACCAGGATAAGTGCCTGGCTCCTACCTTCGGATAGGTGCAGTGCAACCAGGACAGGATCCGGCACCCCAACCGGGACTAGAACCCTGTGTGCTGGTGCCGCAAGGCGGAGGATCAGCCTAGTGAGCCGCGGCACCGGCTGTCCTGGACATTTTAAGTAAACGGAACCCAAGGCACACAAATGGAAACCAGTGCCTTGTGTCTGGCTTCTTTACCTTGTTTTCAAGGCTCATCTACATTGTAGGAAATTGTCAGCATTTCATTCCTCTTTACTGCTTAGGAATAAATATTCTTCATCGAGTGGATACACAAAGGTTCTTCACAAAGATCACAAACAGAACTAAAAGATGAGGAACTTGGGCCGGTGCTGTGGCATAGCGGGTAAAGCCACCACCTACAGTGCCAGCATCCCACACTGGCGCTGGTTCGAGTCCCAGCTGCTCCACTTCCAATCCAGCTCTCTGCTATGGCCTGGGAAAGCAGTAGAAGATGGCCCAAGTCCTTGGGCCCCTGCACCCGCGTGGGAGACCTGGAAGAAGCTCCTGGCTTCAGACCAGCACAGCTCCAACTGTTGTGACCAATTGGGGAGTGAACCAGCAGATGGAAGACCTCTCTCTCTCTCTGCCTCTCCTTCTCTCTGTGTGTAACTCTGACTTTCAAATAAATAAATAAATCTTTAAAAAAAAAAAAAAGATGAGGAACTTCTGGACTCTCTCTGCACACATGTCGTGTACCCATTGGGCAGATGATCGCCTTGCCATTGTTTTCCCTTTTTTGGCTGTTATGTTGCTGTGGCCATTGGTGTAGCGGTTTTTGTGCAGTGGAATGGAAGTACTGGGTCACATAATAACTCTATGATTAGCTCTCTGAGGGACTCCAGGGCTGCTTTTCTTTAACGTTTGTTTCTCCAGATGCTCACAAGCACTTGTTATTTATTGTTCACCGTTTCATTCCAGTCAACCTGGTGGGTGTGAAGTTGTAGCTCAATGTGGACTCGATCGGCTTCTTCCTAATGCTGAATGCTATTGAACATTCTTTCATGTGCTATTTGGGCCTTTATATCTTCTTTGGAGAAATGTCAATTCCAATCGTTTGCCTGTTTTTAAAATTGGAGTATTTATCTTTATGGTAAAGGTGTAGTTCTTTTATAAAATTACTTATTTTCATCTCACTGAAAAGACAGACAGAGGGTGAAAGAGAGCTAGAGAGAGAGAGATCTTCCACACACTGGTTCACTTTCCAAATGCCCACAAGAGCCCGGGCTGGCCCAGGACAAAAGCTGGAACTCCCTCTGGGTCTCCCATGTGTGTGGCAGGGTCTCAAGGACTTGAGCCATCACTGCTGCCCCCCAGGAACCACCTTAGGAGGAAGCTGGACTGAAGCAGGGCAGCCAGGACTTGAACCATGCACTCTGATATGGGTGGGGTGCAGGCACCCCAAGTGGCAGCTTCCCCTGCTGCACCACAACACCCGCGCCCTGAGCCGTAGTTCTTAGTATTTTCTGAGTACTAGTACCTTATCAGATTACTATTTGCAAATTTTCCTAACCTGAGTTATTTTCTAAAAAATTTTTATTACTATAAAGAGAATAGATTTCATGTATTCCATACATACAATTCTCTTTTCACTTTCTTTTTGGTGTTTTTTGTAACACAATTAATTTTTTTTTTTTTTTTTTTTTTTTTTTTTTTGGACAGGCAGAGTGGATAGTGAGAGAGAGACAGAGAGAAAGGTCTTCCTTTTGCCATTGGTTAACCCTCCAATGGCTGCCGCGGCTGGCGCGCTGCGGCCGGCGCACCGTGCTGATCCGAAGGCAGGAGCCAGGTGCTTCTCCTGGTCTCCCATGGGGTGCAGGGCCCAAGGACTTGGGCCATCCTGCACTGCACTCCCGGGCCACAGCAGAGAGCTGGCCTGGAAGAGGGGCAACCGGGACAGAATCCGGCGCCCCGACCGAGACTAGAACCCCGCTAGGTGGAGGATTAGCCTATTGAGCCGTGGCGCCGGCTACAATTTTTAAAATTTTGATGAAATTCAGTTTATCTATTTTTTTCCTTTGGTTGTGCAGTAGGTGTCATATCTAAGAAGACATTGCCTGGGCTAGCACTGTGGCTTAGCAGGTAAAGCCACCACCTACAGTGCTGGCATCCCATATGGGCACTGGTTTGAGTCCTGGCTGCTCCACTTCAGATCCAGCTCTCTGCTATGGCCTGAGAAGTCAGTGGAAGATGGCCCAAGTCCTTGGGACCCTGCACCAGTGTGAGAGACCCAGAAGAATTTCCTGGCTCCTGGCTTCAGATTGGCCCAGCTCTGGCCATTGTGGCCATTTGGGGAGTGAACCAGCAGATGGAAGACCTCTCTCATGCGCACGCGCACGCGCTTTCTCTGCCTCTGCCCCTCTGTAACTCTGCCTTTCAAATAAATAAATTTAAAAAAATTTCCCAATTCAAGTTCACAAATATTTATACAGCTGTTTCTTTCAAAGATTTTTATAGTATCACATCTTATATTTAGGTCTTTGATCAATTTTGAGTTAATTTTTGTATGTGGTTTGGTCAAGGGTCCAATTTCTTAAGATTTTTTTTTTTTGGAAGGCAGAGTTACAGAGGGAGGGAGAAACAGAGACAGAGAGAGAAGTACCTTCTATCCACTGTTTCACTCCCTAAATGGCTGCAACATATGGGCTGTGCCAGGAACGTGGAGCTTCTTTCGGGTCTCCCACATGGGTGCAGGGGCTTTAGGGTGCACTGCTTTCCCAGGCACATTAGCAGGAGCTGGATCAGAAGTGGAGCATTCAGGTCTGGAACTGATGCCCATATGAGAAATAAGCATTGCAGGTGGCAGCTTTACCTGCTATGCCACAGTGCCAGCACCCCCAACTACATTCTTCTGCTTGTACAATCTGGTTATTGAAAAGATTACTCTTACCTCATTGAACAAACTTGGTACCCTTTTTGAAAATCAACTTGGGGGGGCTGGCACTGTGGCATGGCAGGTAAAGCCTTTGCCTGCAGTGCCAGCATCCCATATGAGTGCCGCTTTGAGTTATGGCTGCTCCACTTCTGATCCAGCTCTCTGCGATGGCCTGCGAAAGCAGTGGAGGATGGCCCAAGTCCTTGGACCCCTGCTCCCATGTGAGAGACCCGGAAGAAGCTCTTGGCTCCTGGCCTCAGATGGGTCAGCTCCAGCTGAGATGTTGCAGCCATCTGTGGAGTGAACCAGTGGATGGAAGACTTTCTCTCTCTCTCTCTCTCTCTCTCTCTCTCTCTCTCTCTCTCTCTTTCTCTCTTTCTCTCTTTCTCTTTCTCTCTCTCTGCCTCTCAAATAAATAAAAAAGGAAAGAAAATCAATTGGCCACAATTGTTTGAGTTAATTTCTGGACTCTCAGTTCTATTGCACTGAGCTGGATGTCTATCTTGATGCTGGCAACATATTATCTTGATTACTGTAGCTATGTAGTAAGTTTTTTTTTTTTTTTTGTTTTTGTTTTTGTTTTTTTTTTTGACAGGCAGAGTGGACAGTGAGAGAGAGAGACAGAGAGAAAGGTCTTCCTTTGCCGTTGGTTCACCCTCCAATGGCCGCCGCGGCCGGCGCGCTGCGGCCGGCCGGCGCACCGTGCTGATCCGATGGCAGGAGCCAGGAGCCAAGTGCTTCTCCTGGTCTCCCATGGGGTGCAGGGCCCAAGGACTTGGGCCATCCTCCACTGCACTCCCTGGCCACAGCAGAGAGCTGGCCTGGAAGAGGGGCAACCGGGACAGAATCCGGCGCCCCGACCGGGACTAGAACCCTGTGTGCCGGCGCCGCTAGGCGGAGGATTAGCCTAGTGAGCCGTGGCGCCGGCCTATGTAGTAAGTTTTGAAACTGAAAAAATGTGAGTCCTAGGGCCGGCACCGCGGCTCACTAGGCTAATCCTCTGCCTAGCGGCGCCGGCACACAGGGTTCTAGTCCCGGTCGGGGCGCCGGATTCTGTCCCGGTTGCCCCTCTTCCAGGCCAGCCCTCTGCTGTGGCCAGGGAGTGCAGTGGAGGATGGCCCAAGTGCTTGGGCCCTGCACCCCATGGGAGACCAGGAGAAGCACCTGGCTCCTGCCATCGGATCAGCGCGATGCGCCAGCTGCAGCGCGCTGGCCGCAGTGGCCATTGGAGGGTGAACCAACGGCAAAGGAAGACCTTTCTCTCTGTCTCTCTCTCTCACTGTCCACTCTGCCTGTCAAAAAAAAAAAAAAAAAAAGTGAGTCCTCCAACTTTGCTTTTCAAGATTGTTTGAACTCTTCTGGGTCTCTTGTATCTCTGTTTTATTATAGGATCATCTTGTTAATTTCTCCAAAAACCCAGCTGGGATTTTGAAAGGGCTTATATAGAATCTGTAGATCAGTTTGGGGAGTGATGACCTTTTTAACAATATTAAGTCTTGCTATCCATGAACATAGGATGTCTTCCCACTTGTTAACATCTTTGATTTCTTTCTAGAAAATTTCTGAAGTTGGGGCTGGTGCTGTGGTGTTCTTCCAAGTCACTTTACCTCCGGGTTCTTTCCTGTGCAAAGGGGAACCCTGGCCCTGCTCTGTCATTTCCACTGTTGTGGCTCAAAGCAATGAATGCTGGAGCAGAGCCTTGCTCACAGGTACAAGTGTGAGTCCCCTCGCCAGACTTTCCTGAAAGTCAGACTCTGACTGACTTTCCTGACTGACTTTCCTGACTGACCTTTCTCTTCTTTGAGAGAAGAAAAGCAACCCATCCTTAGTAACTTTCTGGCTGCAGGAAGGCTATGTAGGTGTTTCCTTAAAGTTCACAAGCAAAAAAGAATAGAACAAGCGCTATACAACAGGGAAGGAACTAAAGTACACAGAGAAAGGATTTCCTTCCAGAGAAGACAGGACAGAGTATGTGGGAGCTGAAGGCAGAAGGAAAATGCACTGACAAATACAGAGAATGTCAAAGGGACAAAACCATCTCTTTATATAAAAGCATCTTAAAGAGGATTTATGTGGGGTCCAGCATTGTGGCTGGCATAGCTGGTAAAGCCGCCTCCTTCAATGCTGGTTCAAGCCCCAGCTACTCCACTTCCAATCCAGCTCTGCTGTGGCCTGAGCAAGTAGTGGAAGATGGCCCAAGTGCTTGGACCTCTGCACCCATGTGGGAGACCTGGAGGAAGCTCCTGGCTTCTGACTTCAGACCATTGTAGCCATTGGAGGGGTGGAGGGAGGAGGCGAACCAGCAGATAGAGAATCTGTCTGTCTCTCTCTCTCCCCCACTCTTTTTTTTTTTTTTAAAGATTTATTTATTTATTTGAAATAGTTACACAGAGAAAGGAGAGGTAGAGAGAGAGAGAGAGAGGTCTTCCATCCGATGATTCACTCCCCAATTGGCTGCAATGGACAGAGCTGCGCCGATCCGAAGCCAGGAGCCAGAAGCTTCTTCCAGGTCTCGCACAGGGGTGCAGGGGCCCAAGGACCTGGGCCATCTTCCACTGCTTTTCCAGGCCATAGCAGAGAGCTGGATTGGAAGTGGAGCAGCTAGGACTAGAACCGGTGCCCATATGGGATGCCAGCACTTCAGGCTTGGGCATTAACCTGCTGTGCCACAGTGCCAGCCCCGCTCCCCTACTCTGTCTGTAATTCTGCCTTTCAAATAAATAAAGTAAAGATGGGACATTTAACCTAGTGGCTAAGACACCACATCCCACATCAAAGTGCAGCTCTGGCTCCTGACGCCAGCTGCCTGTTAATGCAGACCCTGGGAGGCAGCAGGGATGGCTCAAGTACTTGGGTTCCTGGAACTTCCCAGCTCCCTGCTTCCAGCTTCCGGCTTCCGGTTTCCACCCAGCCCAGCCCCAGCTACTGTGGACATTTAAGGGAGTCACCAGTGGATGGGAGTGCTTGCGTTCTCTATCTCTTTAAAAAAAAAAAGTAAAAAATGAAAAAATAAAGACTTCAAATAGGTAGAAAATGCCCCATGCAGGCATCCAGACAGATTCAGGGGTGGAACCTCCAGCTCCAACTGGACCTCACAGGGAGCCAGAAGGATTAAACAGAAGGGGCCCCTGCGAACCAGCTTCCTGTCACTCCTGCTCGTGCAGAGGCTACACGAGGGCGTCGAGGGCCTGAGTCCTGAGCAGACGCTCCGAGAAGCGACCCGGCCGCACGGTTGACAAGACTTCTTGCCCCAGCTCTTTCTGGTAATTCGTTTGCCACTTTGACCCAGGAGAAGGGGGTCCACAGGGGGCAGGCAGGCGGTGCCGGGAGGGTAGGCTAGAGTTGGCCTTTCTGACTGGTGGCTTGGGTTTTGGATGAAAGGGAATTGAAACAGGGCGGACCCCCAGGAATCCACCAGGGCGCTCAGCCCCCACCATGCGCTCCAGGAGCTGCCACTTCTGCACCTTCCCTGGGTGCGCCCACTGGGCTTCCTCTCCCTCCCCAACAATGCACCCCTGCTGTCCCCTCTGGGCAAACTCCCCCATTCTACTTCAAGGCCCACCCCAGCGCCTGCTTCCTCCCCAGGCTGGGTGAGGGCTCTCACCCCTGGAGACTCTCAGAGAGCTGGGCTGGGCGGACCCCCTGGAGCACACACAGGCCTCCTAGCATCCCGTCATCCACTGCCTGCAGGGCCCTCCGCCCCGTCTTTATCCTCGGGAAGCACAGGGCTGTAACTGGTTAGTCCTGGTGTCCCCAGCCCTCAGCCAGGAGCTGAGACACAGAGGACTGCCCGAGAGCTCTCCCCCCATGCCCGTCGGCACGCAGGGACCCTGCCATGGAAGAGGGCGGATTACCTTTCCCATCTGCCTTGTAGTCGTCGGGGAGCAGCTTGTCCTGCCGGTAGCCCAGCACAAACGCCAGGAAGGAGAGGATGAGGGCGTCGCCGATACTGAGGATGGCCAGCATGAAAGCCCAGCGGATGGTGCAGTGGCCCAGCGTGTACTTGCCCGTCTGTTCCCCACACATGCGCCGCACCTCGCTGGAGTCCCAGCCGTCGGGGTAGACCAGACAGCCAATCATCAGGCCCGTGGCTGAGGGGACAAGAGGGGTCGCTGCTGCTGTGAAGGGGGGTTACATCCAGCTCCCCGTTCACCCTGGACTGCTGTATCATGCGTTAACAGCCTGGAGGCGCACAAGATGCGGCTCCTACTGGCCTTCCATAGAGCACAGTGGGGAGACTCCCAGGCGGGCCCTGGGACCCAGCAGTTAGGGGCAGATGCGGAGAGCTGAGCTCCATGGCCCAGGGCGGATCTGCTGTGCCAGCAGGGTGGCCTGGCAGGCCGCTGGCCATGCTCTCCACCCTGGACTCTGAGGCACTGCTCGCCTGGCTTCCAAGCCCCCCAGAGTCTGGTCCCAGACTCTGGGACATTGTCATGTACATTTGGTCCTGGTCCAACATCTCAGAAGTAAGCATAATAAGAAGGCATCAGGCCATGGCTGGAGCAGCTGTATTTTGCCTTTTCCCAGTACATAGCACAGGAGGTGCCCTAGAACTCAGGCATCTTGGAGTCAGGGGACACGGGAAGGCTCTCCAGCCCCGCCCTGGCTGCCACCTGCCTGAACTTTTCACTCAAGCAGGTTTCCCCCTCCCCCACTACTCAGTGCAGTACAGGGCGGTGTCCACACTTCCTTTTTTTTTTTTTTTCAAAGTGGTTTTTTTTTTTTTTTTTTTCAGGCAGAGTGGACAGTGAGAGAGAGAGACAGAGAGAAAGGTCTTCCTTTTTGCCATTGGTTTACCCTCCAATGGCCGCCGCGGCCGGCGTGCTGCGGCCGGCGCACTGCGCTGATCCGAAGGCAGGAGCCAGGTGCTTCTCCTGGTCTCCCATGGGGTGCAGGGCCCAAGGACTTGGGCCATCCTGCACTGCACTCCCGGGCCACAGCAGAGAGCTGGCCTGGAAGAGGGGCAACCGGGACAGACTCCGGCACCCCGACTGGGACTAGAACCCGGTGTGCCGGCGCCACAAGGTGGAGGATTAGCCTAGTGAGCCGCAGCGCCGGCCCACACTTCCTTGAAGCTAAGAAGCTCTGGCAAAATTTAAAATCCTTATTCTCAGGTCAGGGTTGAGAATGCCCTTTTTTTCCCTAAGATTTATTTATTTATTATTTGAAAGGCAGAGTTACAGAGAGGCAGAGAAAGAGAGAAAGAGAGAGAGAGAGAGGTCTTCTACCACTGGTTCACTCCCCAGTTGGCCACAACAGCCGGAGCTGCACTGATCAGGAGCCAGGAGCTTCCTCTGGGTCTCCCACATGGGTGCAGGGGCCCAAGCACTTGAGCCATCTTCCACTGCTTTACCAGGCTATAGCAGAGAGCTGGCTCGGAAGAAGAGCAGCTGGGACTCCAACTGGCACCCATAGGGGATGCCGACACTGCAGGTGGTGGCTTTACCTGCTACGCCACAGCACCAGCCCCTCTTCTGGGTTTTCCATGCAGGTGCAGGGCCCCAAAGACTTAGGCCATCCTCTACTGCTTTCCCAGGCCACAGCAGAGAGTTGTATTGGAAGTGGAGCAGCTGGGACTCGAACCGGTGCCCATGTGGCATGCCAACACAGCAGGTGGCAGCTTTACCTGCTATGCCACGCTCTGGCTCTGGGAATGCCTATTTTTAAAAAGCTCTCGGGGGCGCTGTGGAGTAGTAGGTTAAGCCTCTGCCTGTGGTGCTGGCATCCCATATGGGTGCTGGTTTGTGTTCCAATTGCTCCACTTCTGATCCAGCTCCCTGCTGATGGCGTGGGAAAGCAGCAGAGGATGGCCCAAGTACAAGGGCCCCTGTACCCACGTGAGAGACTGGAAGAAGCTCCTGGCTCCTGGCTTCAGAAGGGCTCAGCCCCAGCCATTGTGTCCATCTGGGGAGTGAACCAGCGGATGGAAGACCTTTCTCTCTGTCTTTCCCTCTCTCAGTCTATAACACTACCTCTCAAATAAATAAATAAACCTTTAAAAGAAAAAACTTCATGTACCATCTGGACCCGTCAATAGTCCTACAAAGTAAGGCAGATTTTAATATCCCCACTTTACAGAGTAGAAAACTGAGAGCTCCGAGAAACCAAGCAACTCAGTCATTCAGCTAAGCAGAGCCAAGGCTCGAGCCCCCTTCTGACTTCCCTGATGTCCAAGTTTATTCCGCCACACCCAGAGTGACATCTCTCCGAAGGGCTGGGTGTATTCAGGAGTGACATCTGACTTCTTGACAAACTGAGAAGAGTTTCAGGAAGATAAGCAAGGTGAGCGAAAGGGACCCTTCCCACAGCTTTTCGGTAGACCTATATAGCCAGGCGCTTTCCCCACGTGGTGTGAGGCCAGCCCCCGGGGGCAGGCATGGCGCCTCACTCTGCAGGGGCTCCACGCAGGCGCAGGGGCAGGAGTCCATCGTGCACATCCCCCGCTCTCTGCTCCTTTCCCCTTTCATAGCATCTCCCCGCAGGGCTTCCCAAAAGGGCCCAGGGCCTCTGGCTTGGAGACAAGCTGTCCCTGGGGTGCCACAGCCCCTGTGAGCAGCCCACCCATCCCCCCTAACCCTGGCTCTGGGCACACTGGCATGCCTCAGGGCTCTCAATAGAGACCAGCGTGGTGTTCTGGGGGCCAATTCACGCATCCTTCCTGATCTCCATTCTCTTATCTTTAAGACAGACCAATGCCTAACTCCCAGCAGGGTTGTGAGAACCAAGTGTGATCCTGTGTAGAAAATGTTTACTGCGGTGTCTCGCTCATGAGCGGCGAAGCAATGTCCGTCCTTGCTATTATTACCGGCACAGTAGTCAGAGAGAAGCCACCTCAGAGGGTGTGGGTATCACTAGCCCTGCTCACAAACACACCAGGTGCTTGGCAGGATGGTGCTCCCTGCCCCTTCCCTTGGGGTTGGGCATAGCCACATGACTTCCTTCACCAATAAGGCACGAGCAGAAATGTGGGTACTTCCTGGCCTCCTTTAACTGCTGGCAGGAGACCTTCTGGAATGTCCTCAATGACCGTAGCCCAGGACAGATAATGCTAGTGGTTGTGTGCCATAAACACGAGGCAGGCCTGTGCTTTAAGCCCCTTGGAGCTTGGGAGCTTGGGAGCTGTTTGCTACCGTGGCGTCGCTTCCCAGCCTGAGTGCTCAAGCACTTTCTGTGTTTTTCACATTAACTGAGCACCTACTATGTGCCAGGCAAGGGGTTGGACACGCCTGACCTCATAAGGATCCTAGGGAAAAGGCAGAGAGCTGCCACATCCTGCAGAAGACATACGATGGACTCAGTGTTTCATCCGCCGAAATTCTGACGCTGACATCCTCACGGCCCCTGTGATGGCATCAGAGGACGAGGCCTTCGGAGGGTGGGACTGCGGCTTCATAGAAGGGACCCCAGGATCGTTCTCACCCTCTTGCCACCATGTAAGATGTCAGCAGTCTGCAACCCGAAGGAGGCTCTCACCAGAGCCCGACAGCTGGCAGCCGGGTCTCAGGCTCCCTGCTTCTAGAACTGTGAGAAACTAGGCTCTGTTGCTTAAGCCCCCCGTTTACGATAGTTCGTTCTAGCAGCCCAAAGTGACTAACACCTGAGGTCACCAAGACCCAGAGGTCACAGGCAATTTTGCTCTCCCTCTGCTTGCAGGGGCTGAGAGCACCCCCGGCTTCCAGAACTTCTATTCATATTGTTAGCAGCAGCCCCACGGTGATGGGTGATGCTCCTGTCACCAGGCCTACTCTCCGCCCCACCCCCTCCTCGCTCCTGGGCTTCTTGGCAGTGATGAGCTAACCTGAGCTAACCGGTCTAGGGCTCCTCAGGTGGATGCCTCTCCCAGCTGCTGGCTGTGGGGCACACCCCCCTCTTCCTCCCTCAGGCTCATCCTCCCTTCCCAGCTCAGCGCGATGGAACGTGACACCACCTTTGCCTGCCCCCGGTATAAATGTTTCATGGGATGGCACCTGGCCACTTCTGTTATCAGTGTCTCCAGGTCTGTGACCCAGATAGGTCTGACTCAAATGACCCAGGCCAGCTCAGCAATGACACCTGTTGCAGAATGTTCGGGGGTGGGGTGGGGAGCAGGGGCACAGCATTGAGGATGAGAGGAGGGTGAGTCTCCAGCATCCCGTGGCCGTGGTGTGAAGGCCCTGATGGGAGGACCAGCTGTCCAGTGCGGCAGGATCCATTCTGCTCTTCAGTCTTTATTCCCCCTTCTTTCTCCTCTCTGCCCACCAGGACTTGACTCACACCTGCCCTGGCCTCTTGTAATCCACAGGGAAACTAGAGAGGAGGAGGAGATAGTGGGAGGGTCTGGGGGCAGCTCTGAAGCCAGGGGAGTGGCCTTAGTGCAAGTGTGGGAATCAAGTCTGTCGCTGGCTCATCTCAGCCCCCAGGAGCTGCGTCTGTCGGAGGAGCCCGCACCTCACTGCGCTGGGATGAGGCTCCTCCTCCTCAGGTTCGCGCACGGAATACATCGAGCTTCCCAGGACCCGCACCACATTCTCCACTGCCAGCTGATCTGACACAGCCTTGGCCAAGTCGGATCCTCTCTCTTAGCCCCCAGAGTCCTCATCTAGATTCGGGGGCTGGGGGATGGGAACAGCGCTCCAGGGTCCCCTCCAACTCTGCAGCTTGGTTCTGTGTGCTTGGTGGTCTGGGATTCAGATTCGGGTTTTTTCCCACCTATTACTCAGCTTCTCACTGTAACCAGTGCCCCTAAGATGGCTTTCCTGTAGCCTCCAGGCCCCAGCACTGCTCCTGTCAGCAGCATGGACAATCTTTGTGCAAAACTGGGGTGGGCAGGGACTGAGAAACCAAAGACTGCAGGACAAGGTCTTAGGCCTCTCCTTGGGCCCCAGAGGAGAGCAAGACTAGTTGGCCCAAGGACTAAGAGGCCTGCCTGGGGCCAGAAACAGGAAGAAGGGTAGGGAAGGCCTTGCCCAGAGCACCACAATGACCTCCTCCTCTGTGGAGTTTTAAATAACCTGCACAGCCTCCCTCCAGCTCAGAGCATCACTGCATTTGCCGCCTCGAGTATGGAATCCCAGAAGCAGGGAACACAGACTCAAGACTCCACAGAGAATGAGCAGACTTCAGACACAAGTTTCCATGGCAGAAGCCACACTCGGCGTGAAGTCACGCTTCAAAATCAATGACTAACCTTGGCACCTTCCCGAAGAGCAGTTGGGGGTGGAAAGGAAGGAGTGGGAACCAGTGTCGGGGCGCTGTTCAAGGAGAAAGAATATCACCCAGAAGTGACAGATGAGGGCACCGGGACAGGGTTTGACATCTCTGTTCACCTGGGGTGTGGTCCTATGCCCACATGGCGGACCACGGAGCTTCCCTCTTCCTCATTCTCAGAGCTGCAAGAACCCCTGGTGTGGTGGCCTAGATGTCCTGTACTCCCAGGCAAGTCGCTTTCCCACTCTGGGCTCCGAATTTCATCAGTAAGATAAGAGGGTGGAACAGTTTGATCTCTAGGGTCCTTTCCGCCTCAGCCATCCCAAGATCCTCTACTCCTCAGAATCTCCCATAAAGCACCGAGCACGGCTAGGCTACAGCTGAGCACCACGGGGGCCCCTGCCTTCCCCAGCCCTTCAGCCCCGCTCACCCGCAGCCAGCTGCATCCATGCACAGATTTTGTAGACAGTGGCCGTGTTGCAGACGAAGAACAAGCTGAAGCAGATGATGGAGCCAATGATGAGGAACATGGCCAAGGCCACAAAGAACATGGCGGTCTTGAAGGCTCTGGAGGGGATGGAGGAGAAATCCAGCGGGCCTCCCTTGCAGATGAGCTCGGAGGACAGCACGTTGCCCACGCAGTAGGAGAAGAGTCCGAAGTAGCCTGCCTGCGGTGTGCTGACGCTGTCGCCGATCCAGTAGGGCTGGATGAAGAGGGCCATGACCAGCACCGAGAAGCAGATGGTGAGCGTGCCCCACATCACGCCCACGGCGCGCGCGTTGCGCACGTAGTTGGTGTGGTAGATCTTGGCTGCCTCTTGGGCCGGCAGTAGCTTCGCCATGGTGAGGGCGCGCCTTTGTGGTTGTAGGCCCCCCAGGTGGGTCACTCCTCAAGTTTTGGGGAGAAGGCCGAGGTCAGGGCCCAAGGGGAAGGTCTCTCCAAGGTGGGAGGAAGAGGCTTGCCAGGGACAAGGACAATCTTGGCTTCGTCGGGGAACGTTGGCCGGTGGCCTGCGCCGGCTCTAGCCAGGCCTGTCTGGTGCCTCCGGCCTGCTCTGCGACCGCCAAGGTTTCCGGCCAGAGGCGCCGCCCTGCCCCCTCCCCTTTCCCGGCTCAGCGCTCCAGGGAGCCCCGCCCCCTCGGCCGCCCTGCGCGGAGACCGAGTTTCAGCACCGCGGCCAGCGCCTGGGCGCCGAGGCGGGGCCGGGGTGGACGGCAGAGGTGGGGCCTGCGGCCGCCAAGACCTGAACTTAGCCCTCCAGCCGCTCGCCCTGTGCCCTGGGAGTCGGGACCTTGCTTCTCAAGGCGGGGCTGCGGCTGTCACATTTTCCCCTCCTCGGCTCCTCCCAGCCGCAAAACCACATCCCCGCACAGAAGCGCCTCCCACATCCCCGCCTCGCTCTCCGATGCTCCCTCTGCGCCCTTGCTCGCTCCCACCCCACCACCCGCGAGCCAGCGAACTCTTTGCTGGTTGTCTCTTGCGGTTCCCTGGTTTCGCATCCCTGTCTGTCACTCAGCGGTTACCCAAGCTAGAACTATTGAATCACAAAGCACAGGGCCCCTGCCTTCAAAGACAGCGAGCTGTTTATGTATATAACACGAATAGCTTACAAAAAAGTCGTGGGAAATGGAATTACAACCCAGGTTTGTTTTGCTGCAAAAAAACCTTTGCAGTTCATGCATTTTTTTTTTCATAACACACATTTCCGTGACCTTTATGAAAACCTTGGGCATGTAGTACAAATAAGATATGCAAACTGATCCTGACGCCAGAAGCAACTACAAAGCACAGCAAAGAACATCCTGTCCGAGCCCTCCCGGGCCTGAGCACACACCCTTTGTCAATACGATGCCTTTCTCCCCTGGTTTATATGTCTTTGTTGAATAATTCCCTTTGTCACTTTGAAAGAGACATATTTCTCTTGATTTTGCAAATACATGCCTACAATAGAGAGTTAGAAAACTGAGGAATGTATACATAAAAGAATAAAAATCTTTCATAACATTAGGAGTGAAAGAGAGACAAGATCATCTCACAAATATGGACTTAGGCCTTAGACAGACCTGAATTTGGGCCAAGCAGTTGCTAGCTAAGTAACCATCCATGGACATAATTTTCCAGAGCCTCATTTCTTTATCTTTTGGGGGTGATAAGAGTATCTATCATATAAGGTTAGGTAACAGAACACGTAAAATGTTGAACCCAGGGTTTCACATATCAAAGTATTTTAAAATGTCGATTTTTATTATTATGACTTGTGTTAACATTTTGTTGCATCTTCATTCTTCTATGCACACTGCTTTACACAGTTGGATGTTAACATCTATAAATTTTGTATACAATTTTTTTCACTTAGCATTATACCATCAGTATTTTCTCACATTATTCTTTTCAAAAACATTATTTGTAGAGTGATGCAGAGTAGGCACATACCGTAATTACCTAACAATTTCTCCCTTGATGTGTTTTTGGCAGTTTCCAGTCTTTAAAAACAACCCTGCCTTGAACATATTTGTACCATTTCCTGTGTTTGCTCCTCCTTTTAAGTTTCCTCTTTAGCTTTGTGACCAACCCTCACCATCAGCCTGGAAGTTCATCCAGAACACAGCATTGTCTCCACCGTCGGACTGGGAGCTCCCCCAGAGCAGGGACTGAATCTTCCTCTGAAGAGTGGGTGGATAGGCTGGCGCTGCAGCTCACTAGGCTAATCCTCCGCCTTGCGGCGCCGGCACACCGGGTTCTAGTCCCGGTCGGGGCGCCGGATTCTGTCCCGGTTGCCCCTCTTCCAGGCCAGCTCTCTGCTGTGGCCCGGGAGTGCAGTGGAGGATGGTCTGAGTGCTTGGGCCCTGCACCCCATGGGAGACCAGGATAAGTACCTGGCTCCTGCCTTCGGATCAGCGCGGTGCGCCGGCCGCGGCGGCCATTGGAAGGTGAACCAACGGCAAAGGAAGACCTTTCTCTCTCTCTCTCTCTCTCTCTCTCTCACTGTCCACTCTGTCAAAAAAAAAAAAAAAAAAAAGAGTGGGTGGATAACGCTTATTTGGCCTGCCTGGTATAACTTTCCCAAGGTTATAGGGAGAAGACAATCTCAGGACAGGCAGACCCTAGAAAAAGGACTGGGTGTGTGATCCTAGCTGGGGCATCCCTGTCCCCCTAGGGAATCTGAATTGACATGAAGGGGGGGGGGGTGTTGCTTATCAAGAAACAATCCATGTGCTCCTTCTACTCAGCCACCTTGATTCCTCTCCCACCTCAGACAGCTCTGTGACCCACTCAATAGCCTTCTATTTCCTTTCCTTTTCCTTTCATTAGCCTAAGTGGGCTTTGGCTGTTGGCACCAAAAAGCCCTCTCTAACCCATATATTGCACCAGAAAGGGGGTTCTAGGCTATGCAAAGAGCTTTAAGACTCCTGTTTATGTTCAGAGCTGGGAAGACAGCAGCCTATGCACAGTACGCAGAGCAGAAACAGCTCATCAGATATCAGCTGTGAACAAAGCACCACAAGCCATCTGAAGGTCAAGTTTGGGGAACTGAATTTGGGCCCTAGATAGCCTTAAAGGGAATGAAGAAATCAGGAACACTGCATAGGATGCCTGCTTATGATGGCACTGAATAACATCACGCAAGATAAGCTCCAGTGTCTGGATTCATTCAAGGAATAAAATGAAATTCCAGACCCTGATGTGATCTACCACAAGGCGTCTGTTAAGCCTGGTTGCTATGGACATAGGACCATTTTTTATTTTTAAATATTTATTTATTTTATTCAAAAGGCAGAGTTAGAGAGGCAGAGACTGAGAGAGAGATCTTCCATCTGCTGGTTCACTCCTCAAATGGCCACATCAGCCGTGGCTGAGTCAGTCTGAAGCCAGGAGCCAGGAGCTTCATCCAGGTCTCCCACATGGGTGCAGGGACCCGTGTATTTGGGCCATCTTCTGCCACTCTTCCAGGTGCATCAGCAGGGAGCTGGATCCGAAGTGAGGTAGCTGGGACTCGAATGAGCGCCCATATGGGATTCTGGCACAGCTGGCTTGGACTAACCCACTGTGCCACAATGCCAGCCCCCACAGGATCATTTTTACAAAGATTCAGAGTATGAGATTGCTGAACTGCAAGGTCTTGAAACCATCCAATGTTCCCAAGTGATTGCATGAGATCACCTCAGTAACTGTAAAATCCTCACCTCGGGTCCATGACTCTTGAGCTAAAAGTATACAATGCTAGAAAGAGCTAAGCCAAAGTCCCTGTTCTCCCTCAAACCCCACAAATAATAAATATAAACAATATTATGGGGCCGGCACTGTGGCATAGCGGGTAAAGCCACCTCCTGCAATGCCGACATCCCATATGGCTTCAGGTTTGAGTCCTGGCTGCTCCACTTCCAATCTAGTTCTCTGCTATGGCCTGGGAAAGCAGTGGAAGATGGCCCAAGTCCTTGGGCCCCTGAACTCATGTGGGAGACCCAGAAGAAGCTCCAGGATCCTGGCTTCAGATTGGCCCAGCTCCAGCCATTGCAGCCACTTTGGGAGTGAACCAACAGATGGAAGACCTCTCTCTCTCTCTCTCTCTCTCTCTCTCTCTCTGCCTCTCTGTAACTCTGCCTTTCAAATAAATAAATAAATCTTTAAAAATCGATATTATGTCCCAAGTGTTTAGAAATCGGTCACTATCAATGACTTGAAAGATACAAGTTGGTGATTCTGACCTCCAGTGGAATTTGTTACATTGTTTCATCTTGTTTTTAGCTGACCAGCATCTTAGCCCCCTTCTTATTTGGAGGTGACACCCTGCCATGTGGGAGTCCTTGTAGGGCTTTCTTATTTCACTGTGAAAGCTGGCTGGGTCAGGTAGCCCTTCTCTGCCTGCTCTAGAGAGAGATCTTGTAGCATACTGGCACCAGGTAGGAGTGGACTGCTGTGGCAGGACATCCCCACTCAATGACACTGGATAGCAAGGAAGGAACTTGTCACTCTTCCTGGAAGGCAGAACTTCAGGTGTTATGATGATCTAGCCCCTAAAGATACACACCCTAAATCCAAGAACCTGTAACGCTATTTGGAAAAATTATTTGTAAATGTAATTAAGCTAAAGATCTTTCAATAAGGAGATCCTACCAGATTATCTGAGTGGGCGCTAAACCCAATGACAAGTGTTCTTATAAGAGACAAACAGAGAAGACAGACATGGAAGAAAAGGTGACAGAACCATGAAGGCAGAGATTGGAGGGAGGTGTCCATAGCCAAGGAAGCAGCAACCACCAGAAACCAAAAGAGGCGTGGGATGGGTTCTCCCCTAGGTCCTCTGTAGGGAGCAAAGCCCTGCTGACACCTTGATTCCTACTTCTTGTCTCCAGGTTGTAAGAGAGCAAATTTTTGTCGTTTGAGCCACCAAGTTTGGAATAATTCATTACAGCAGCCTTAGGAAACTAATACACCAGCTGTCTGAAAGGAGGGAGACCACTTTGTCGGCAGCGGCTCATGGACTAGCAGGATGATCAGCACCTCGGACAGAGCAAGTTTGGCGCATTAGGTAGGAATTGGGGAACAAGGCACGTGGATGGAGCCCCAAGATTAGGGGCAAAACCAGAGTATTTGGGTCCTTGGGTCCCATGAGAGTGTTCTCCAGAGAGCTGCTGCGGTGGAGGGGGCTGTCGGTTGAACAGGACAACTCTCAGTGCTAGTGAGCCTCGGTCAGTACCCCCCTCATCCTCACCCTGAGCTCAAAGACCCATACAAGGTGTCCGATGGGAGACAAAGGAATACTCTGCATGAGTAGTCCAGCCAAGTTGACTCCACAGAGTCACTACTGGCTCCCGACAACACAAACAAACCTCGAGCCCACCCATATAATATTCTTAACTCTTGAAACTCAAATAAAGGGGGAAAAAAACAATTATTTAATGGGCAAAATATTTGTACAAATACTTTATCAAGGAAAATATTTGGCTGGAAAATATGAAAAAATAATCAACATTAACCAGTATGGAAATGCAAATTAAGTCACAATGATGTATTATTATGCCTAACTAAAAAGGCTAATTTAAAACAACTGACATGGAACAACTGGAACTCATATATTGCTAATGCTGCTGGTATCGATACATATCGGCTCAGTCACCTTAGAACACTTTGTGACCATCTCTTGGAAATCAAAAACATCTGTCATATGGCTCAGCCTTTCCTCTCCTACCTATTTGTCTCAGAGCAATGAGAACTTATGTTCACAGAAAAACATGGATTGTGCACACACTAATGTGTGTAGCAGCTTTCTTCCTAACTTCCCAAAACTTTCCAGCAGCAACCTAAATATCCTTCAGCTAGTGAACGGATAAAAATACTGCGGCTCCTTTGATACAGTGGACTACTACTGAGCAGTAACAAACTGGGGCAGGTGTTGTGTCGCAATGGGATGAGCTACCGCTTCTAGCACCAGCATCCTGCATTTGGAGTGCCAATTTGAGTTCGGCTACTCTGCTGTGGTCCAGCTTCCTGCTAATGTGTCTGGGAAGACAGCAGAAGATGGCCCATGTAGTGAGCCCCTGCCACTCACGTGGGAGACCTGGATGGAGTTCATGGCTCCTGGCTTCAGCCTGGCCCAGAGCTGGTTGTTGTGGCCACTTAGGGAGTGAAGCACATATGGAAGATCTTTCTCTCTGTATCTTCCTCTCTCTGTCACTCTGCCTTTCAAATAATGAAATCATTTTTTAAATAAAGAAGTAACAAACTACTGAGTAACTGCAGCATCATGCCTGGATCTCAAATGTATTATGCTAAGTAAAAGAAGCCACACTGCCAAACAAACCGCACACTGTGATTGCATCTATGTTACATATGGAAAAGGCTAAGCCACAGGGTGGTGAGATGGACTGCAAAGGGGCAGTATGAAGGAATTTCTTAGGGCTGTGGAGTGCTCTGCACCTTGATTGTGATGGTGGCTACACGAGGTGTATATTCATCAAAGCTCATAGAACTGTGTTCTCAGAAGAGCGGATTCACTGTGTCAAATAGACTCTAGCCTTAGAAGGAGGGATTACGAATGTTGGTAGGGAGCTGCCATGCAGAGAGGGCACGGAGGAGTATGTGTGGGACTCAGGAATTCCCTGAGCTGACTCTCATTACTGCCATGTCCAGAGCAAAAAATAATGGAAGGAAGAAAAAATGAATGGACGACTTCAGTATCCCAACACAGGAGTAGGACCATGAGGGGCTCAGATAGCTCAGGAAAGGTGTGGGTCACTGTATGGCATGAAGAATGCTAACCAACAGAGGCGGAGGCCCAGGGCAAAGGGAACGTGGGATGGGGAATCGAGGGGAGGGTCCCAAGTCCGTTCCACAGCCAGACGGTGTGTGCAGGCACGAGGACTCTGGTATCATCGCTGTGTCATGTTTATATTTATATATCTTACTCTCTTTTCTTCCCTCTTTGACGGTGAATAACTTTACAATTTAGCCTCTAAGGCAAGAAATGTTTAATTTAATTTGAAAGGAAGAGAGACAGAAGGAGATCTTCCATCCACTGATTCACTCCCCCAAATACCGGCAACAACCGGGCTGGGCCAGGCCAAGTCAGGAACCTGGAACTCACTCAGAGTCTCCCACAAGAGTGGCAGGAATTTGCCTACTTGGACCATCATCTGCTGCCTCGCAGGGTGCACATTAACAGGAACCTGGATCAGAAGCGGAGTAGCAGGGACTCAAATATGGGATACAGGCATCTCAAGTAGCAGCTTAGCTGCTGTGCCAAACGCCAGCCCCAAGACTAAGGTTATTGAGCTGTGTGAGCAAACTCTGTGACATGACACAGAGAATCTGGGCTTAGAGCTGGGGCAGTGACAGATGAGACATCGGGCCATTGCCCCATCATATTAGTCTTACAAAAATCTGCAATGTATTTGAAGGGAAAACTGGGAGAGAGAAGGGATGGTCAATACATAAAAACGGACTTCAAGCAGAGGTCGGCCAGCTGCAAGGATGAACGGTACCAAGAGAACAGAATGCAGGTTTCAGCAGCCATGGTTTCAGCAGGAACAGAGGATGAGGCAGAAGAGGCAGGCATCAAGGGCCCGGAAGATCATCAAGATCCTCCCACTAAGGCCTTGAAGCCACAGAGCTCCACTCCTCACTGGACCCGGTCCAGGTCAGGACAGTGCGGGGGGCACGGGAGGCCTTGAAGCTGAGTGTTGAGGATGATGATCTGAGAGTCACTGCCTCGCGTCCCACCCTCACCCAAGCCGACGGAGGCTGGATAGTCAGAGCACCTGGAAGGTGTCATGATGGTTTCATGCCCCCTAACCTGGTCTGAAATTGCCCAACAGCAGCGGCAGGAGAATTGCACAAAGGAGTGACCCAAACCTTCCCGAGATAGGGCTGGTTTGCATCTCAAAGAAAGAAGTACTAAATGCCAAGCTGATCCAGCTGCCCGAAGTATTTATCAGGGGAACCTACACCCAGGGTGCCTCTGCTCATTGCCGTGATGCACAGTGGGAGAAAAGGGTGCTCCTCCCAGGTGTGTCTGTAGCAAGGCTGCCAGAACGTGGAGTTTATTTGAGGGTGTAGATGTTGAGGTTGATTTTGTTCTGAGAGGAGGAGTGTGGTGGGGGCAAGAGGCGCGGAGTCACCACACAGACCCCGGGAGTTGGGTGAAAGCGGGCCAGAGGCGAGCAGCCCGCAGACTTGTTTATTTCAGTTGGTACAGCAGCTTAAATAGCCAAGGCAGTCAATCCGGTCAAGGGGTGGTCTGTGCCCTAACAAATCACAGCCTGTTGCCAGGTAGGCTCCGTTGCCAGGTGGGTTTCCAAGCCATTCCTGAGTAACTGACGCTTGCTTGCAAGCGGCCATCTTGGCATGGCCTTCTCATTCCACCACATTTCCCACTTTTCCTTTATTTTTGAGCAACAGGAGGCATGATTCTTGGCCATACCATTGTTGACCCCGTTTCCATGTGGTCTCCATACATGGCTTTGCCTGTCTTAGGTTGTCCCCCAGGGGATCTTACCCGTCATTGACTAACCAGTGCTCAAAACAGGGTTGCTCAGATAGGGGTAGGAATGAGGAACAATGGTAATCAGGAATGGCATGACCACACACAGGATGTGGGCCATTTGAGTGCCTGACCAGAGCTAAGTAGGGTATAAAGCAGTAGTGGATGTGGCTGTGGGCAATTTCTCAGGGTAGGACGATAGGGCAGGTGCATCTGCTAACAAGGCAGTCTCTCTCAGTCTTGTTCAGCTGGTTCTGGTTGGCTGTCAGTTGCAGGCTTGATGTTTCTGGCTGGTACCCAAATGGGCTGTCCTGCATTCTCTGGAAAGACACAAGCATATCCTCGAACCTTGGTTAGCAGAAGCCTTTTAACGGGCGTTGGAATCCAGGGCCTGAATTTTGTGTCCATTTCGACATTAATGGCAAACATGTGGGTGGGATGGGATCTAGCAGCTGCCCTGAGAGCCTGGGGTGCCCGAGGACTGCCACAAACATGGGGATCCTCACTGGGTGCGGATGGGATCGCCTCGCATGGGTTATTGCCTGGAGGTCGGCTAAGTTCATCCCAAGGGTATTTGGTGGGTGGCTGACTAGGCATTGCTACATTGTTTGCTGCATTGTTTGCTGTCATGTCATTTTCAGGGTTGGAGCTCTCTCTCCCTAAGTCATCAATTCCACCACATGTAAGGGCCTGGGTCAGTTTCTTCTAGTGTTTTTGGACAACAGCAGAAACATCCTTGGCAGTGTCCAGGAATGTTCCAGGCCCCTGGCTCGGACTCAAGCCTGCCAGGAAAAGTCTTCACCTGGCTGAGTGAGAGTGGCCACGGTGTTCCGTGATTTTTGGTGACAGACACAGCAAGGGAGATCTGGGGGTTCTACAGTTACCCATGTCAACCTGTAGCTGGAATCCACTCAGGGAAGAAGGGCGTTAGTGGGCTGGGCAGCTAAAATGAATTGACTGCTGTCTGCCCAGAGCTGTTCCACTCCTTCAGTAAAGAAATCTGACCCGTGTTTGGAAAAGTGCCCGATCTACGAGGCACAGGTGGCGCCGTCCGCCCCAGAGCCGCAGCCAGTGCAGGCCACAGGCAGGGGCTGGAGAACACATGGTGCATCAGCCTGAGCCTGCCAAGGGGGGGGGGACTTGAACCTGGAGTGGACTGCCGGTCTGCTCTTGGCTTTGATCTCAGTCTTGTCACACACTTGACCCTGGTTCAGGGCTGTGAGCCTGAACTGAGATGTCTGTGTTTGTGACTTAACACAGGAGAGGTGCTGGAGGAATATGGGAGGGTTTCTGGCCCCGAAAGGCAGGAAGGCTTCCAGCTGGGGGGAGGGGAGGCTGTGTGGGTACAACCAAGTTCTGCCAAGCCACCCAAGACATCGGGCCTGGCTGCTGGCGCTTCTCCCTGACTGCCGGCCCGTCCTCCCTCCTCTCTGCACAGCTGCTTTCTTAGTCTCTGCATCAGCATTCAGAAAACCGCCTTCCAGGGCTTCCCTGGCCCCAAGTTTCAGGTGAACTTGAAGGAGGCCTGTTGCATGCAAGACTGTGTCCCAGGAGAGGCGCCTTGGTCAGATGTCTGCCCCTTGTCCAGTCCACGCCGGTGGGGAGTGCAGACGGCTCATTTAGCATGAGCTCAGATGCAATGATGGCTGCAAGAGGCTCGCCCTGTGCATCTGGGGCAGATTTTGAAGAAGGCAGATGGGGTTCCCTAGCCACTGGGCCTTTGTGCCGCTCAGCAAGGTGCGTGATACCACCCACCCCAGGGAGAACCGTGCTCTTTCCTTTGGAGGCACAGTAACTGCACGACCTAGAGTAAGACACTCGAATCTCAACAGAATGGCTAGATGGGTTCTTATAGAAGTTATCAGTTCTCCAGATCAAGATTCAGAACATCACCAGCATTCTAGAAGGCTCCCTCCTGCACCCTCTTCGCCAGTATTCCTCCCGGGGGTAACCACCCCCCAGACTCCATCACCTGTGCTAGGTTTTTTTTTTTTTTAAGATTTTATTTATGTATCTGAGAGGTAGAGTTACAGACAGAGAGGGGGAGAGACAGAGACAGAGAGAAAGGTCTTGCATCCTCTGGTTCAATCCCCAGATGGCTGCAATGGCTGGAGCTGAGCCTTCCTGAAGCCAGGAGCCAGGAGCTTCTTCCAGGTCTCCCACATGGGTGCAGGGACCAGGCACTTGGGCCATCTACTGCTTTCCCAGGCCATAGCAGAGAGCTGGATCAGAAGAGGAGCAGCTGGGACTTGAACTAGAGCCCATATGGGATGGGTGCTGCAGGCAGAGGCTTAGCCCACTACACCCCACTACAGTGCTGGCCCCATCTGTGTTAGTTTTGCTCCGTCTTGAGCTTCATGTAAATGGAGTCACAGCCTGTGTTCAACTCAGATGGTTGCATGCTGGAATCAAGCCCTGGCGCTCTCTCACTCTCTCTCTCTCTCTCCCTCTCTCTCTCTCTCTCTCTTTTAAGGGAAAGAATCCAGAGCAAATCTCTCTTTAGTTTGGGAAAGGGGTGGTTACACCTTATCAGGTTTTGAAGCAACAAGTACTTAATTCTTGCTTATATCTTGCAATTATGTAGACCTGTCCATTTTTGCTGCACACTTTGTTTGCAGGGAAGAAAACCCCAGTCTTTGTCCTCTGGGAAGCTGGATAGGACCGATGCATGATCAAGGCGCCACTCACAGGTGGGAACAGCCTTCTCCTGCTGCTTGACTTGACTGTGAGAAGGGGCAGCGATGGCCCTCTATGCAGCTCACCTCCCAGGAGGGGCAGCAGGTCCAGGAAAGAGAATGAGGGAGTAGAAGGAGCTCAGAGGGGAAATGATTGCAAACACTGAGTTCCCTAAGAGAGAGAGAGAGGAGGGTGTTCCTGTACCTATGGTATTTCTGCAGGTCTGGAACCAGACGGGTCTCTTGCATTCTGACAATCTCCAGCTGTTCCTTCCTATTCCACACTCTGGGGAAGTGAGGGTGAGGAGCTGGGGGTGTGATCACGTGGCTAAGCACCTACTTCGTGCAGGCACTGCCACGGGGTCCCACACATGTGGTCTCACTCAATTCTAACCTTACAAAGCAGAAGCTTTCATCCCCCCCGCCCCGAAGAAGATAAGGAAACTGGGGCTCCAGGAGCTTACAAGGCTTAAATAACTTGTCCAAGGCCCTGGAGAGACTGAGTGCCAAGTGTGGAAGACAGGTTGCTCTGGATCAAAGCTGAATTCAAGGCAACCCCTCTGGGGCCTCAGCGTGGGGCTATCTTGCACCACCTGGGCTAGGAGAGGAGGAACGGGGGGCCTCTGGCTGCCAGGACCAATGCTTCAGCGAAAGCTGCTCTGTTCCCACGCCTAAACACACTCAGACACCTGTGCCCTTCCCAGCCTTCAGCCCCTGGTGCCCCCGAGGCTCATGAGACCTCACTCTCAGCCTGTTCCTGCCCACACGTGGCCTTGGGTGGGGACTTGGGGAGTGGAAGCTTAGCTGAAGGGATGAGGCTTGATGCTGGAATTGCTGGTATTAAGTGAGGCAGGAAGGAAAGGGCAGAGAAGTTCCAAGAAGGCCCTTCTAAGGCCCCCAAATCACTCGTGCAGGTAGCAACAAGTGCACCAGAGCGAGAACACACACACCCTGGCCACGGGTTGCAGAGCTGGGCAGCCCCAGGACCCGGGCCTGCCCTAGAATCCCCCAAGGGGGCTGCAGAGAAGGCTGGGGGAGGCTGGACTCCTCACCTGGGTGTGCATGGGGGCAAAGGCAGGGCTCGCACCAGCGTGAGGCAAGAGAGGTGCTAGGACACGAAATGTAAGGGGGCCTTGGCACCTTGACTCACCCCAGTCTCTGCCCTGCCTAGCACAGCGCTGGGGCAGCTAGAAGTTACCCCATGCTTACGTGGACCGGTCCATCTTCCAAACACTATAGATACGCAATACTGAATAGAAACAGAATTTTACAGTTATCTATGTATAACATTCACAGTGCAAATACATGCATGCTAATTCTGCCCTCACAGCTCCTGAAAGTCTCTTTAGCTGAGTAACAAGGAGACTGAGAGCCTGACAGGTAGATGATTTGCCCGGCTAATAACTCTCATAGCTAACAACAGGCAGAAGTGTCCAGGGTTCACGCGCTCAGCAATCACACATGCACGCACACGCCACCAGGGGTCGGTCTGGGACCTTATCAGGACCGGAGCAGATTAGCCACAGCTGTGTCTCTGCTCACGGAGGGCCCTATGGGATGCAGAAGGTGAGTCACATGGGGGCAGGGCCCCTTTTAAGGCCCCAACACCCCAGCTGGCAAGGTCTTCGGCCATCTGACCTGCCATCTGCGGCTCACACGCGCTGTCCCACTCACCATGGAGAAGGTCCTTGTCCTGCTGCTTGTGGCCCTTGCGGTGGCCTACGCAGCTCCTGGCCCCCGGGGAATCATTATCAACCTGGTAAGAGGGTCTTTCGGGGAGGAGCCATCTCGGTCCCCAGGTAAGGAATTTGCAAGCTCGGGAAGTCGAGGGGTTTAAAAAGCTCCGCCAATGGCCCCAGCTGCTGGCCTGCAGGGGCACCTATATTGCGCGCCAGACACAGCTCTCGGTGCCCGGGAGGGTGGATTCATCTGATCTTCCAAGTGCCATAGACACAGTTATCACCAACCGTCCTGGACAGCGCCAGGAGGTCAAGCAGCCTGCCTGGAGCCACACAGCTGGGACCAGAACCCAGGCCAGCAAGCTCCAGATCCTGCCCTTCCCAGGGCCCTAGCCACGGAGGTCAAGGTCACAGAGAGAGAAGCCCTTCGGGGTCACCCACCGGGTCCAAAGGTTCTTGATGTCCGAGCTTGGAGGGCCCAGGACCCCCTGAGCTCCATATGCAAGGCTGTGGGGGTGGGAGGGGATCCTCAGCTTTCCCCAATTCCTCAAGGACTGTGGGTCCCCGAGAGGTCCCCATGCATGTTTGCCAGAGGCACTAAGGCCTCGGGGCAGTGGCTTACGTGGTGTCAACAGTTGGTAGTGCAGCTGCTACTGGAACTGCCCGGGGCTGCTCCTCTGCCCCTGGGTCACACTGCTGGGAACACTGGCCGCAGTCTGCGGCTGGCCGCGGGGGCGGGGGTCCTGGGCTGACTGCCGCCTGCCCCGCAGGAGGAGGGCGAGCTCTGCTTGAACAGCGCCCAGTGCAAGAGCGGCTGCTGCCACCACTCGAGCGCTCTGAGTCTGGCCCGCTGCGCACCCAAGGCCAGCGAGAACAGCGAGTGTTCACCCCAGGTGGGTACCAGGAGGCTGGGAGGCACGCGGTGGCGGGGAGGGGGAGGGGCACTCCCCACCAAGGATGACGGCCCTGGAGGCCTGGGGTCAGGATCAGGGAGGACAGCCCACCTGGACCCTGGATGTTGAGGGGACAAAGGGCGGGACTGTCCACAGGCGTCACAGCCCTGTCCCATCCCATCATCTTCCCTCACCCTCACAGCTGGCCAGTGAGATGGGAGGGGCAGGGCTTTGCTATCCCCATTTCATGGGTGGGCAGAGAGAGGCACCCCAGAGAGACCACATTAGTAAGGGCACCCGAGCCACAGAGAGGAGACAAGAACCACACTGCCCCTCAAGAGAGGAGGCCAGGAGAAGCAGTGCTGAGGAGCCCAGCAGCTGGGGGGAGGTGAGCCGGGTGGGGTGGGGTGGGGCAGGCAGACGACCCAGCCCTGACTCGGGGCTCCATCTGCGCCTGCGCAGACCATCTACGGCGTCTACTACAAGTGTCCCTGTGAGCGCGGCCTGACCTGCGAGGCAGACAAGTCCATCGTGGGCTCCATCACCAACACCAACTTTGGCGTCTGCCTTGACGTTTGACCTCCAGAGACCAAGCCCCTCCCGACCCCAGAGGCCCCCTGCACCTAGCCAGGGCACCTTGGCTTACGTCTGGCCACCTCCCTAACCAGCACCTCCAAGACCAAATCGAGCTGCTGGCGATTAAAGCCCTCGTGCAAACCCTCCAGCCTCCTGTAGTTCTTGTGAGCCAGTGTCTTCCTTCTTGCTCCACCACACCTTGCCCACCTGGGCAGGCCACATGCGAATGACGGACGCACCTGGGCCAGAGGATGTGGCCAAACAGGTGGGAGACCGGAGACAAGGTTGCCGGGCAGGCCAGGCAGGGCTGGGAGCCTCTCCAGTTCTGGGGAGCAGTCCCTCTCCCTGAGATGCCCCCTGGCCCTAAGAGTTCTCAGGAAGATAAGCAGGTGTGCACACGCACACACACCTGTCTGTCGTCATGGAGTTATAATGGCCATGGTCATCATGTGCGTGAGAACTTACCAGGGCCCTGCCCTGGATCTCTTTGCTGGGCCCAGCTGTCAGGTATGATGGAGAGATGACACAGTCTAAGAGTTACAGGGTTGTACCACTCACAATTGCTGTGGGTTTACTCACTCAGCAGGTAGCCTCACAATGATCCCAGGAGGGAGGATTTACCATGTCAACTTTATAGATAAAGACTCTAAGTTTCAGAGAGGGTAGGGAATCTGCTTATGCCATATAATTAGAAAAAGTCTGGGGTGGCACTGTGGCACAGTGGGCTAAACCTCCGCCTGTGCCACCTGCATCCCATATGGGCATCAGCTTGAGTCCCGGCTGCTCCACTTGTGGTCCAGCTCCCTGCTAAAGCAGTAGAAAGTGGCCCAAGTGCTTGGTCCCCTGCCACCCATGTGGGAGACCCAGCTGGAGTTCCAGGCTCCAGGCTTCAGCCTGCCCTAGTCCTGGCCATTGTGGCCATTTGGGGAGTGAACCAGCAGATGGAAGATCTCTCTTTCTTTCTGTCTCTCTTTGTCTCTCTAACTTTCCCTTTCAAATAAATAAATCTTAAAAAAAATAAAAAGTTGGTACTACAGCCATCCAACCCCATCTCCTGTACCTCACATGATTCTGTTCTTTCCCAATTATTCACACGAGGGAAAGTGGGTGGAAATTAAATTGACGTTAATTTGGGCTTATGCAGAATTTGTATACCCCCTGTGGCGTCAAGCATGAGTTACTTTAGGCAGTACTGAGGTCCCCCGTCATCATGGTGTGCAAGCAGAAGCCTGCTGACCCCTCAGGGCGGGGGTGCTGGGGCAGAGATCACACAGGAGTGGGGCTAGTGGATTGAATGAAGCCTGTATGCCTTCCCACTCAGGATTCGGTAGTTTTTTCCTTTTTTAAAAATATTTAATTAATTTATTTGAAAGGCAGAGTTACAGAGGGAGAGACAAAAAGGAAGTCTTCCATCTACTGGTTCACTCCCCAATTGGCCACAACAGCCAGGGCTGGGCCAGGCCAAAGCCAGGAGCCAGGAACTCCATCTGGGTCTCCCGTATGGGTGCTGGGGCCCAAGCACTTGGGCCACCTTCTACTGCTTTCCCAGGTGCATTAGCAGGGAGCTGGATGGGAAGTGAAGCAGCCAGGACATGAACTGGCGCCCATATAGGATGCGGCGTCTCAGGCGACAGCTGCACCCGCTACGCCACACAGCAGCCCCGAGATTCCATAGTTCTGTGAGCAGTGAGTCAACCGAGTAACCATGGGTTTATGAGTTAGGACTGCAGTCAGCGGTACGGAGCAGAAAACCCAAGGAATCACAACTTAAACAAATAGGGCCGTGTATTTCTCATGAATCATGATGTCCACAGCTAGGAAGCGCTGGCGGTTGGGTTCTGCAGTATGTCTGGCCTCAGCAGCATGTCCCACGTAGCCTGTCTTCCCACCGCGTCCTAAGGAAGCCTGCAGTGGGCAGTGGCTGGGACAGGGAGGGCAGGAGGAGGGGGAGCAGAGCGGTCCTCCCTGCAGGTCTTCCTCTTTTCCCAAAACCCCCAGGCACACCTCTCTCCAGATCTCAGTGGCTAGATCTGGGTCACCTCCCCACTGCCAGCCACCAGGGAGGCTGGGAAAGCCAGGGAATGGGATGGCACGCTGGCTGAGACTGACCACGACCCCATCTAGTGGCTGGGCATGCTGCCGCCCAAACACCATTGGGGTTTAGCTGGCAAGGGAGGGGCAGTGGCTGTTGGGACAGCAGGTGGCGGTGTCCACCACCCAGGACGGCCTCCACTGCCTCGACCTAGCAAAGCTCTCGGGCTCTGAGGCGAGGATGGGTCATACAAGAGTGCTTCAAAAAAAGCTGTGGGGCCGGCACTGTGGCGCAGTGGGCTAAGCCTCCGCCTGCGGCACCAGCATCCCATATGGGCACTGGTTCGTGTCCCGGCTGCTCCTCTTCTGTTCCAGCTCCCTGCTAATGGCCTGGGAAAGCAGCAGAGGAGGGTCCAAGTGCTAGGGCCCCTGCATCCATGTAGGAGCCCCAGAAAAAGCTCTTGATTCCCGGCTTCAGGTCAGCTGAGCTCCGGCCATTCTGGGCATTTGGGGAGCGAACCAGCAGATGGAAGATCTCTGTTTCTCCCTTGCTGTCTCTGTAACTCTGCCTCTCAAATAAATAAATAAATCTTTAAAAAATAAAAGGACTGCCCATGAGCCAACAATCCCTCTTCCGGGTACGTACACAGAAGAATGTAGCCAGGTAAGAGTGAACCAGAGGTTGGACTCTCTCTCTCTCTCTCTCTCCCTCTCTCTCTCTCTCTCCTTCCCTTTGTCTCTGTTACTCTGACTTTCAAATAAGTAAATGAATTTTTAAAAAGCCATCCCCACAAGTCTAAGTTGACATCTCCCTGTGGTTTTGATTTGCATTTCCCCAGTGATTAGTGGTGTTAGGCTCCTTTCATTAGTGATGTTGACCACTTTCATGTCTCTTTTGGAGAAATGTCTTTTGCCCATTTTTAAATCTGGTTATTCCTTTTTTTTCTGTTGTGTTGTGTGAGTTCCTCATATATTTTAGATGCAATCCCCCAAACAGATACCCAGTTTACAGCGGCAGGCACCGACCTCTCTTTCCTTGGCTCTTCTTTCCTTCTCATCCCTTCCTGCTCTTCCCGCCCGGCCAGAATAGTCAGACTCATCGCTCCCGAGTGGTGGGAGCTGGAGCAAGCTGCTCCATCTCTCAGCTTCCCCCTGAAAACCGAGACCACAACGGCTGCCCTCACAGGGCCGCTGCGGAGTAAATGCGATCGTGTGTGTGTGTGTGTGTGTACAGAATGGAGTACAAGGGATCGTGTGTGTGTGTGTGTGTGTACAGAATGGAGTACAAGGGATCGTGTGTGTGTGTGTGTGTATAATGGAGAATGCCCCGGCATCTCCAAGTGCCTGGTAAACAGCAGCTATTCTCTAGGTTTATGATCTTGCACATTTCTGAAATTTATGGTCAGGGAAACCGAGAGATTGGGTGTAAACCCGGCTTTCAGAGGTGGCGGATGGAGCGAGAGGGACCCAGAGATGGGTTTGGACCCCATCCTCCTCTGGGGCACTTTCACTCATGCCCAACAGGGGAAAGACCCCGAGCCCAACGGTGCTGTCCCTCTTGCATCTTCCCTCCACCTTCCAGCTGCAGCCCCCTCCCCGCCCCCACCCCCGCTCCCCCAGCAGCCTGTACCATGCCCAGCCCAGCCCCAGGCCCCAGCTCTGCGGGCAGCAAACGTTGAGAACTCTTTATTTCAATGACAGCACCATCCCTCCCCGTTGGCAGAGATCCTGGGGGCCAGGGACGGGAACCCGCAATTCTGGGTGGGCCATTAGAAGAACCCTTTCTTAGTCTGCTTCTTTTTTGCCATCTTCTGACAACGGCCGTAGATGATGTGAAAGGATTTCTGATTCTTCGGAAACACGCAAGTCAGGTTGAGCTGGCAGGGACACTCGTTATAGAGGCCTGAGAACATCTGGGCAAACACAGCACTTTGACCTTCACCTTGACCTTGCCAGCTGCTCTCCCCTCAGCCCTAGGGGCAGCACCTGTGTCCACCTTAGCCCAGTTCCTGGGCCCATCTGTTAGCCCGCAGCTTTGGGATAAAGGGCTCCGACTATCCCTTGCCCAGCTGCTGGGAGCGGACACTCTGGCCCTGCTCAACTCCCCAGGCTGACCCCTAGCACGGCTCAGGGCACTGCCAGCTCCCTCCCTCTACCCAACCTGCTGTGTTCCCAAGTTGATGAGCTACTTCCAAAGGAGCACCAGCTCCCCTCTGCACACCCAGCTCAGAGCTCAGAACTGGCAGGTGGCCCTGATGCATCTGCAGGCGGGACCACCTGGGGCCACGCAGCGCTCCAGGGCCGGGTTGAGGGGGTCGAGGCTGCCACAGGGCCAGAGGCACCCATTTACTGAGCGGCCAGGACACCTCCTAGAGGACGGGAACCCACTAGGAGAAGGGGCACACCGCTCCCCGGCCGGCCGGCCGTGCAGTCAGAGCCGGGCGGCCGCACAGAACGCTCCCGGCTCCGGATCCCGCTGCCTGCCCGCCCTTCCTGCCCGGGTCCCCGCAGAGGCCACCACCCACCTGCGTGTGGCACAGGTGGCCCTCGGACCCCCTCCTGCTGCAGTACGACTCGCAGATTTCGGGCGCCCGGCGGCAGCACCCGCTCTTGCACCTGCTGCTCTGGATGCAGATCTCATTGATGTTCTGGAGGGAGACCGCAAGGCCGGGTTCCACCGCCAACCCGCTCGCCCGCGCCCGCGCCCGCGCCCGTGCCCCCCCCCCCGCCCCACCCCCAGTCCCGCTGGCCTCGGCTGCCTCTAGCTGGGGACCTGGCGGCGTCGGTACGGATGGGGAAGAGCACTAGCCATGTCTCAGAGGTTAATCCTCCGAGTCTCCGAGAGAGAGAGAGTCCTTCTGGCACGCCCAGGGCACTCACACTGTTCTTGCTGCTGCAGAAATTGGTCTTGTCTCCCGTAAAGCCCTGCGCACCCACCGCAACGCAGAAGGCCCCGCTCGTGTCCCTGTCACCCAGCCAGCACGCACCGCCACCTATTGTGTGGCAGGCGCTGTTCCAGGCACGGAGGTGCAGGTGGGAACAAAGAGGGCGCTGGCGGGAGCTGCCTGTGCAGGGCCAGTGACAGACAACCCCGGGGCCAGGGACGGCCTTCCCTGCTAGGATCATCCGGACCCCACCTGCCGCTGGGGAGCTGAATTTTAAGCGCTGTTGGAGTTTAATTCATTTCAACGTAAGCCACTGCACTTGGCTAGTGCCTGTGCTGTTAGACAAGCCTAGCTCTAGGGAGAGGAGAGGGAGACATGGACAAAAAGTTGAGCAGAAGAAACGAGATTCAAGAAAGACGAACTGTGAGATTCCACTCTATGAACTTGAGAGTCACAGTCCAGAGGGGGCCAGGAGAGTGTCACCTTGGGGACAGCCTGGGTGGGGTGGGGGGCTTCTGGAAACACGCTGTGGCTTGTTCTGGTGCTGGTTATGAGGCTGTTTGCATCAAGCCAGTGATTTCCACCAGGACTCGAGATGTGGGCGCTTTAGGTAATTTTTACCTATTATATGTACGGTATTATTCAGGCCAATTCTTCATACTATTTATGTCTATTACACAAGATTATAAAGAAAATAAAGGCGGACTGGATTGGCGATGGCCTGCCCCGGCCCCCTTGCCTCCACCCTGGCCAGGACTACCGCCAGCCCCCTCACCTCCCCACTGTCACCTCACCCCCACCCCTTCCTATCAGAACTTTTAGAAAGGTAGTTCCCACAATGTCATTCCCCAGCTGCAGAGCCTTGAACTGACAGCTCACCCGGGCCAGGGCATGTGCACCTGGCTGTCTGACCAGAACTCCCTGCCCCCTCCTTCTGCCTCAGGCTGAAGCCTTCCTGAGCGCCAGCGAGAGGCGTGCCCAGGAGCTGCTTCCTCCTGGCTCTGCAGTTCCCTTCTCTGTTGTCTGTAATTGTCTCTCCCACCCTGCTGCAGCCTCGCTTCTGGGAACCCAAGGATCTCTCCGCTCTCCTTGACAGCTGCTATTCACGGCCCTGGGGCTGAAGTCCTCGCGTGTCGTAGGTGCTGCACGCAGAAGGGCAGAGCACACGAGGACCCCGTCTCCTGGCATTGCCATTCCCCTCCGCCCCTCCTGGGACCTTTCCTGGGTACCCTGGAGCACCCTGATGGAACCTGCGGCCTCTCCTCCCACCTCCATGCCGGTAGCCCCTCCCTAGCTTCATTTGGCATCACCTGGGCTCCATTATATATTGTATTTCTGGGACTCACAGGGTGGAGTGACAGCTCTACAGGGGCCCTTGACAAACAGCATAGAGATAGGTGTGGGATGAGTGCACGTCCGCCTCCCTTCCCACATGTGAGCCCCGCACAGGGGCCACCACGCGTTCCCTCCCCTGCGGCAGCCCCTGCCGCGGCCCCAGCACAGCCCCGGGGACCTGGAGGTCGGAGAGGTTTTCTTTCTCTTCCGCTCAACACTCTCCGTTGCCTCCACTTCCGGCTTTCTCCCCCACCAGCCTCCCTGCCCACCCGCCCTCCCCTGCGAGGGCAGGCCTGAGGGCAGTGGTGCGGGGTGTGTGTGTGTGTGTGTGTGTGTGACCGCAGCCTCCACGTTCCTTACCAAATCGCTGTGTGTTGACTTCCAAAATGAGCCCCTGGTGAGGAGGAAGAAAAGGCAGAGGAGGAGGAGCTGCAACAGCCGCAGACACATCGTGGCAGGCCCAGAGGTGGTGGTGGCTTTTCCAAGGTACAGCTAAGCACCTGCACCTGCCAAGTGACCAAGCCCTGGGGGGAGGTAATGAGGTGTTACAGGGGAAGCAGGAAGTCCCCACTCCCAGCCCAAAGAAAGGAGGAGCCAAGCAGTGCCTGTGACACGGGCGCCACCACGTCCCAGACCATTGCCGTGCCCACTCTGTGCACCTGGGCTCTGGCCCCAGTGAGATCTGGATTCAGGGCTGGGTGGGTGGCCAAGGTCAGAATTGCAGCATGGGTGTCTGCATCCCATACTGGGGTACCTGGGTTCAGGCGCTGGCTCTGTTTCTAATCCCAGCTTCCTGCTAATGCACACCCTGGGAGGTGCCCATTGATGGCTCAAGTAGTTGGGTCCCTGCCACCCACATGGGAGACCCAGATTGTGTTCCTGGCTCCTGGCTTTGGTTTGGTCCAGCCTGCCTGGTGCAGGTATTTTGGGAAAGAGCCAGTGGATGGAAGATCTCTCTCTCTCTCTCTCTCTCTCTCTCTCTCTCATATATATATATATATATATATATCTGTCTGCCTTTTCCACAAAAATAAATAAATATTTTTTTTAAAAAGGATCTGGGTTCCAATTACTGGTTGTATGATCTTCAGCAGACTTCTTAACTTCTTTGAGCTGTTTGTTTCCCTGTCTACAAAACAAAGGATGATAAGAGTACGTCACAGGGACGCTCATTCTAGAAAAACTTGGTTACAAAAGCCAGCCACTGAAGATGGAAGCGACTGTGAGACCGAAGACTGAAGACAGACAACAAATCCAAGACGACACAAAGTGTCTCCTTGGGGGACTTACTGACAGGAGCTTGACCTTGGGTTACCTTAGGGTCATCTTAATGAACACAAGAAGATGGCGATGACATCCAAGATGGCGGCAGTCACGTCAAGAGTTAGAATTTCAGAACCCCTCTGTGTGCCTGCATGCATTTCTGTGTGACAAGGCCAGGCTGCACAAGCAGCCAGCGGGCAATGCGGCCAGAGAATCAGGGCAAAGTGACTGAGCCTTGGGAGGGACAAGGGGCGGTACTGCGGCGGAGAGAACAGCAAGAGGCATTTTTATACACATTAATCAGGGCAAGCTAGGTAACGCTATGGTAGCAAAACACCCAGGAATTACCGGGGCTGAACACGACCTAAGTGGATTTCTTGCTCGTGTCACATATGTCGTGAGTCCAGGACAGCTGTCTTCTGCGCAGTAGGCGGGCCCAGTGGGAGCGCCTCAGGTCACTGGGGGTGTGCCCTCAGAGGCAGGTGCTGCGAGCGGGTTGGTCACCTGAGCTGGGCGTTCTTCCTCTGTTTGCTGGCTCCCCACGTGATCGCTCCTCTACACCTGCCGCGCCATGGCCGCCCCCCCTCCCCCAGATGCCAGGCTAACGGCACAGCCCAATCCTGAACTATGAACCTCCCAATTGAAGGCTAAAATAAGCCTGATTCTTCCCAAGAGTCCCCCTCAGGTCCCTTAAAGTGATGGGAAGCTGACTAACGCATGCAAGGGGGGGTGGTGGTGAGACTAAGGGACTGTGGCCAGCAAGTGGGGCCAGGAGGAGTCGCCACAGTGGGTGCGTGTGTGGTTTGGACTTCCCTCCAGTGCCGAGAGAGGGAGATGCGGTTGTCCTAGAGACGGAGCAAAGAGGGAGTGAGGAGGCGCTAAAGCAGCATTGGCCAAATGTCCAAACTGGAGTCGTCTTCCGCACTGCTTCATGCTTGCTTGTCGCTGCCCCGGCTCCGAGGTCCCACAGTCCCTGCCACCTGCCGGCAATTTCCACAAAGTGGAGGGAACAGAGCGGGACCCGGGGCTGGGGAGATTCACAGCGCAGCCTTCGCCTTGGGATGGGGGAAGGGACAGAAGCTGAAGGGTAGAGACTCCACCTTCGGCTTTCAGAGGGAGAGGCCGGGAGCCTGGGCAGAAACCAGGCTTAGCGGAGGAGGAAGGGCGGGTTACACGAGGGGGCCTGGAGCGCTTCCTCTGAGTGTCAAGAGTATTCCACGTCTAAGGAAGACGCTGCTGTTCGCTATGGAAAAACCACGCCTCTGGATCTGCATATTCATTCCCACCAAGCGGTGCACAAGCTGAAGCAGGCCTCCGCTCCTACAGAGAATCAGCCCGAGCTTCCTTGGTTGTGAATCACAGAAACTCAACCCGAAGAGGTTTAGAAGAAAATGAACTCACTGGCTTCTGTAACCTCAGAGTCCAGGGGGTAGAGCCAGCCGGCTGAAAGCACAGCGTGTTCCAAGGCTCAGAGGAAGGTGCCGGAACCTGGCTCCGCTCTCTCCTCTGTTGGCTTCAGTCTGAGTCCACATGGTGATAAGATGGCTGCCAGTAACCAGAGCCAATGTTCAGGTCCAGGAGAAAAGACAGCCTCACAATTGTGACTCTTGTACAAACCCTCTGACTGCACAAGCTGGTTTTCGTGTTCCTCCAAACCCACTGCCAAGGCCATGGCACCACAATGAGCCTCCTGGCTACCCCTTGAAGCAACCTGAGTCTGGAGGGTTCCGAGTTCTAGAGTGAACAGATCTCTACGGCGTGGACAGAGCTCTACTCAGCTTCATGGACGGAGAATGGGAGAGGGAATTCAGCGTACCAAGAGAAGGGGAGCAAACGGCCTTGGTCATGCAGGATCTTTGCCAATGGGAGTCTACAGAGGACTAACTTTTGCATCTAACTCAAAGCCATGCAAACCGTCATTGGCACAACTTGTTTGTGGTGTATTCGATCTTTACTGGTTTCCAAATGATAGAAGCCAAAGTACTATAAGATCGTCGGTGACTCACTACCAACTTCAGCTCTCTTCCTAATGCAGTAGTGTTTGGAATGAATTCTACCCACTTCGGTGGGCTTAGCTGTCTTGCCAGCACTTGCATGGTGATTCTATCAGTCAGTTTGCAGGCAGATACTCAGGGTGTTTGAAATCAACGGAATTTACCTTAGAGAAACAGTGAGGCATCTGGGAGCTCGGCAGCCACCGAAAATATCATCAGTGATGTGATGGGGGTGATGGGGGTGGGTGCAGGGCCACAGATCTGGGGCCCTCTTAAAGGAGCCCGATCCACGGGGGAGACAGCAGAAGGCTCCTGACATCACAGGGGAGGGAGGGGAAGGGAGGGGAGAACTCCTGGCCTCGCTCTTCCCCTCCTTCCAATCTTCAGGCAGACCCAGAAGCCAGAGAGCAAAGGAGGCTGGGAAACAGGTCCCAGGGATAATGGGCAGAGCAAGGGAGGCCCACAGGTCTCCTCCCCGCTGTCCCTCTCCCGCCCTCAGGTCTAGCGCAGTGCTCGCCTGGGAGGGGGACTGGCGGGGAGGAGAGCTACACCTGCCACAAACAGCCTGGGGGTGGCACAATTTCTGTGTTCTGGTTGGGGAGACACACTGGTCTGCGAAAGGGACTTTGTACTTGAACTTCTTAAACACTTTCCATCTTCATGAACATGTTGCCAATTTCACCTCCTGAAGAAAAGAAAGTGTTAAGGGTGTAGATACCCTAGGCCATTGCACTGTGGTTCTGACCGTGTCCAGCTGGACGTGCTGGGCAGCTGGGAGTCAAGTGCTCCACTCCCATGACTGCTTTCTGATGCCATGGCCATGGCAGAGAGTACACAGCCTTCTAAAGGTGCAGGTCAAGAAAGAGCCGCCCGACAGCACCGCTGGCTCTGTGTCCTTGCTTATTAGAATAATAACACAGGGGCAGATGTCGTGGCACAGGGAGCTAAGCTGCCACCTGCAACACCTCCCATCCTGTCCTGGAGCACAGCTTCAAGTCCTGGCTGCTCCGCTTCCAATCCAGCTGCCTGCTAATGTGCCTGGGAAGGCAACAGAAGATGAGCAAGTGCTTGGGTCCCTGCCAAACCTGTGGGGGACCTAGATAGAGTCCCTGGCTCCTGGATTCAGCCTGGCTCTGCCTTGACCATTTTGCCCATTTGGGGTGGGAGTTTGGCACAGGAGTTAAGACACTGCCTGCATCCCATATTCAAGTGCCTGGGTTTGAGTCCTGGCTCAGCTTCCAATTCCCAGCTTCCTGCTAATGTGCACCCTGAGGGGCAGCAGATGTTGGCTTGAACACTTGAGTCCCAGCAACCCACTGTAGGAAACTCCAGGGGGTGGAGCTCCTTGCCTCAGCCCAGCCCAGCCCAGCCCTGGCTGGTGGGGACATTTGGAGAGTGAAACTGCCGATGGAAGGTCTCTCTCTGTCCATTTCTCTGTCTTTCCGCCTTTCAAATAGAAAATTAAAAACAAGTAAATTTTAAAAAATAAATAAACCTCAGGGCTGGTGCTGTGGTGTGGCAGATACAGCTGCCGCCTGCGGTGCCCGCATCCCTTATGGGTGCTGGTTTGAGTCCGGGCTGCTCCACTTCTGATCCAGCTCTCTGCTGTGGCCTGGGAAAGCAATAGAAGATGGCCCAAGTCCTTGGGCCCCTGCACCTGCATGGGAGAC